>NW_025960338.1:0-29743 GCF_023159225.1 Perognathus longimembris pacificus
AAGCCTTCACTGGCTTGCTAGGTAGCAGCCTGGTGTGCTTCTGAGGTTGCAGGACTGCGGCATGCGCGGCCCGCCGTGTAGCAAAGCCTCCAGGAGGTGGCTGGATGATTTGGGTTTCTATGCCTTGCCCAGTGTGCTGAGGTGCATTTGCATTTGCATTCCAACAGGATCAGCTTTAGCGGGAGGGGGAGTGACGCCTCTTAGCGGTAGTCAGTTGTTGCTCACAGCCCCATCAGGCCCTGCTTATGCCTCCTTGACTGCACATGCGCCCCAGGGGTGCGGGGGAAGCCTCTGGGCGGTGCCTGGAGGGTTAGGCGCTCTGTGACGTGATCAGGTTCTAGGGCGCCACCTGCTGACGTGTGCCAGTGTTCCAAGTGGAGTTGCCATCGCGAAAGGGACGCGAAGGCCCTTAGGGGTTGGCTCTGACTGCTCACCAGTTCTCACAGGCCAACAGGGAAGTACAGGACCTCCGGAGCCACCAATCGCACACCTGGAATCCCCGCTGGGACGGGCTGGGTCCACTTTTCACCTCCGCTCGCGCTCCATCCCACATCCTGGCTGAACCCGTGTTGGACAGCTCCCCCACCTCCTCTGCCCTTGCCAGTCCTGGAAGTGGCCGGTGGTCTGAATCCGCCACCTCTCTCCCCATCCACGTCATCTGTTCGATGACAGCACAATGGAGATTCAAGGTCAGCAGGTGAGGGGTTATTGGGTTCTCCTAACCGCACAGGTGACCGCTCCACTCTTGTTTGCCCTCTTGCCTGGCCTCTCTGGCCCACATCTCTGCCAGATCCTTCCTCCTACCGAGTAGCGGTGGGTCATAATGGCTATAGGCAGGAGCTGGCAATGCGGGGGCCGTTGGCTCACAGCCATAAGTTTAAGGCTCCTGCAGGGTGCTATGCTCAGACACCAGGGAAAGGGAATTCTGACGCTTCCCTGCGTTGGCCAAGGCACCCTGGCTCCAGCAATGCTATTCGTAGGCGTCATCATCACTCTCATGCGGATCGCCAACAGCAGTGGCTGCTTAGCATCCCCGGACTCATGTCTGGAGACCTTGGAGAAGCAGACAGCACTAAAGGCAGCCTTGCCAATGAATGGTTTCCTGGGAATTTCAAGCAAGCAAGTATACGTGCACACACTTTGAATCGCATCTGTTCAACTTCATATCGGACACACTCCTGCCACCGCACATGGACAGGAAATTTCTCACATGCAAGCCCACTCTCCATCTCTGTCTTTCTCTGTCACTCGCCGCAGCCTCCACATGCTCACTCAGAACACACTGTGACGGGACCTCCTGGATCCACATCCAGATGCCTATTACACATATCCAGACTTATGTTTAGGAAGTACACCCATGTACGGTGTCAGGAACACACACGCACTCGTACAACCAAACACGGACACACACTCACGCACTTGCGAGCACACCAGTTTACCGTGCCTTGGAAGGTGCTAAGGTTTTCAGGGCACTGGGTGCGACTTGATCGAATCAAGCCTGATACTGTTGTGGTGGGCGTGGCTAGGGAGCCCAGCCCTGCATGTTGGCCAGCCCATTGGCACTTGTGTCTTCCCCTGCTGTCCTTACCTGTTTCCCATTCCCTGTACCATGCAGCTTGAGCGACCTGAATTGCAAACAACTCTTGGCGGAATGCAATGAGGGGAGACATGTGAATGCGGCAGGACCACGGGATTATCCCCAGGAAGTACCCCAACCAAAGAAGGCATTCTCTACCCCTCTGGTCTACACCCTGAAGCAAGGCACTGTGGGCAGCGAGGGGCAGAGGCCTGTGCCCCAGAATGCCCTGGCTCTATTTCCGTCTCGTTGGGTCATGGGCTTGGGGGCACGGCGCCCGTCCCGTGGCAAGCAAGCATCCTGGCCTTCCTCGCCACCAACTTCCATCAGCGGCTGAGTTCCTGAGGCTTGTCCCCTGCACTCATATTTGCTTCACCACAAACTCCCTGAGATTCTCTCTTCATGCCCTCCTTGCCCCTGCCTTGCTGCTGCTTCCACTCCCAGCATTAGCCTTCCTGCCTCCAGACTCCTATCAACTCACGCGTGCCACCGGGCCTCTGCCTCTTTGCCCCTGCCTCTGCTTCCCATTTTCCTCCTCCTCCATCTGAGCTTCACAGGCTACACAGCTCCCGACGCATCTCGTCCCTTCCTCTGAGGAATTCAGAACCCCCTCCCTCTTCCTGGCCCTTGTTGTCTTCTCCAATTCGCCCTCTGCTCTCAGCCTCTGTACTCCTGGCCTCTGCCAGTCCTCTCGTGCACAACAGTCCGCATTCCTCTAAGCTGTAGTCTCCCTGTTCTGTCCCCAAATCCCTCTGCTTCTTTTCTCTGTGCAGGAGGTGTGTATATGAGGGAGGAGGGTTGGGGCCTTCCTTTTCTACCTTGTGGCTCTTTTCCTGCGACTGACATCCTATTAGTCTGGAAAAAGCAACTGCTCACTTGACCGAGACCACTTGAAGCCTTCACTGGCTTGCTAGGTAGCAGCCTGGTGTGCTTCTGAGGTTGCAGGACTGCGCATGCGCGGCCCGCCGTGTAGCAAAGCCTCCAGGAGGTGGCTGGATGATTTGGGTTTCTATGCCTTGCCCAGTGTGCTGAGGTGCATTTGCATTTGCATTCCAACAGGATCAGCTTTAGCGGGAGGGGGAGTGACGCCTCTTAGCGGTAGTCAGTTGTTGCTCACAGCCCCATCAGGCCCTGCTTATGCCTCCTTGACTGCACATGCGCCCCAGGGGTGCGGGGAAGCCTCTGGGGCGGTGCCTGGAGGGTTAGGCGCTCTGTGACGTGATCAGGTTTCTAGGCGCCACCTGCTGACGTGTGCCAGTGTTCCAAGTGGAGTTGCCATCGCGAAAGGGACGCGAAGGCCCTTAGGGGTTGGCTCTGACTGCTCACCAGTTCTCACAGGCCAACAGGGAAGTACAGGACCTCCGGAGCCACCAATCGCACACCTGGAATCCCCGCTGGGACGGGCTGGGTCCACTTTTCACCTCCGCTCGCGCTCCATCCCACATCCTGGCTGAACCCGTGTTGGACAGCTCCCCCACCTCCTCTGCCCTTGCCAGTCCTGGAAGTGGCCGGTGTCTGAATCCGCCACCTCTCTCCCCATCCACGTCATCTGTTCGATGACAGCACAATGGAGATTCAAGGTCAGCAGGTGAGGGGTTATTGGGTTCTCCTAACCGCACAGGTGACCGCTCCACTCTTGTTTGCCCTCTTGCCTGGCCTCTCTGGCCCACATCTCTGCCAGATCCTTCCTCCTACCGAGTAGCGGTGGGTCATAATGGCTATAGGCAGGAGCTGGCAATGCGGGGGCCGTTGGCTCACAGCCATAAGTTTAAGGCTCCTGCAGGGTGCTATGCTCAGACACCAGGGAAAGGGAATTCTGACGCTTCCCTGCGTTGGCCAAGGCACCCTGGCTCCCAGCAATGCTATTCGTAGGCGTCATCATCACTCTCATGCGGATCGCCAACAGCAGTGGCTGCTTAGCATCCCCGGACTCATGTCTGGAGACCTTGGAGAAGCAGACAGCACTAAAGGCAGCCTTGCCAAATGAATGGTTTCCTGGGAATTTCAAGCAAGCAAGTATACGTGCACACACTTTGAATCGCATCTGTTCAACTTCATATCGGACACACTCCTGCCACCGCACATGGACAGGAAATTTCTCACATGCAAGCCCACTCTCCATCTCTGTCTTTCTCTGTCACTCGCCGCAGCCTCCACATGCTCACTCAGAACACACTGTGACGGGACCTCCTGGATCCACATCCAGATGCCTATTTACACATATCCAGACTTATGTTTAGGAAGTACACCCATGTACGGTGTCAGGAACACACACGCACTCGTACAACCAAACACGGACACACTCACGCACTTGCGAGCACACCCAGTTTACCGTGCCTTGGAAGGTGCTAAGGGTTTTCAGGGCACTGGGTGCGACTTGATCGAATCAAGCCTGATACTGTTGTGGTGGGCGTGGCTAGGGAGCCCAGCCCTGCATGTTGGCCAGCCCATTGGCACTTGTGTCTTCCCCTGCTGTCCTTACCTGTTTCCCATTCCCTGTACCATGCAGCTTGAGCGACCTGAATTGCAAACAACTCTTGGCGGAATGCAATGAGGGGAGACATGTGAATGCGGCAGGACCACGGGATTATCCCAGGAAGTACCCCAACCAAAGAAGGCATTCTCTACCCCTCTGGTCTACACCCTGAAGCAAGGCACTGTGGGCAGCGAGGGGCAGAGGCCTGTGCCCCAGAATGCCCTGGCTCTATTTCCGTCTCGTTGGGTCATGGGCTTGGGGGCACGGCGCCCGTCCCGTGGCAAGCAAGCATCCTGGCCTTCCTCGCCACCAACTTCCATCAGCGGCTGAGTTCCTGAGGCTTGTCCCCTGCACTCATATTTGCTTCACCACAAACTCCCTGAGATTCCTCTCTTCATGCCCTCCTTGCCCCTGCCTTGCTGCTGCTTCCACTCCCAGCATTAGCCTTCCTGCCTCCAGACTCCTATCAACTCACGCGTGCCACCGGGCCTCTGCCTCTTTGCCCCTGCCTCTGCTTCCCATTTTCCTCCTCCTCCATCTGAGCTTCACAGGCTACACAGCTCCCGACGCATCTCGTCCCTTCCTCTGAGGAATTCAGAACCCCCTCCCTCTTCCTGGCCTTGTTGTCTTCTCCAATTCGCCTCTGCTCTCAGCTCTGTACTCCTGGCCTCTGCCAGTCCTCTCGTGCACAACAGTCCGCATTCCTCTAAGCTGTAGTCTCCCTGTTCTGTCCCCAAATCCCTCTGCTTCTTTTCTCTGTGCAGGAGGTGTGTATATGAGGGAGGAGGGTTGGGGCCTTCCTTTTCTACCTTGTGGCTCCTTTTCCTGCGACTGACATCCTATTAGTCTGGAAAAAGCAACTGCTCACTTGACCGAGACCACTTGAAGCCCTTCACTGGCTTGCTAGGTAGCAGCCTGGTGTGCTTCTGAGGTTGCAGGACTGCGCATGCGCGCCCGCCGTGTAGCAAAGCCTCCAGGAGGTGGCTGGATGATTTGGGTTTCTATGCCTTGCCAGTGTGCTGAGGTGCATTTGCATTTGCATTCCAACAGGATCAGCTTTAGCGGGAGGGGGGAGTGACGCCTCTTAGCGGTAGTCAGTTGTTGCTCACAGCCCATCAGGCCCTGCTTATGCCTCCTTGACTGCACATGCGCCCCAGGGGTGCGGGGAAGCCTCTGGGCGGTGCCTGGAGGGTTAGGCGCTCTGTGACGTGATCAGGTTCTAGGCGCCACCTGCTGACGTGTGCCAGTGTTCCAAGTGGAGTTGCCATCGCGAAAGGGACGCGAAGGCCCTTAGGGGTTGGCTCTGACTGCTCACCAGTTCTCACAGGCCAACAGGGAAGTACAGGACCTCCGGAGCCACCAATCGCACACCTGGAATCCCCGCTGGGACGGGGCTGGGTCCACTTTTCACCTCCGCTCGCGCTCCATCCCACATCCTGGCTGAACCCGTGTTGGACAGCTCCCCCACCTCCTCTGCCCTTGCCAGTCCTGGAAGTGGCCGGTGTCTGAATCCGCCACCTCTCTCCCCATCCACGTCATCTGTTCGATGACAGCACAATGGAGATTCAAGGTCAGCAGGTGAGGGGTTATTGGGTTCTCCTAACCGCACAGGTGACCGCTCCACTCTTGTTTGCCCTCTTGCCTGGCCTCTCTGGCCCACATCTCTGCCAGATCCTTCCTCCTACCGAGTAGCGGTGGGTCATAATGGCTATAGGCAGGAGCTGGCAATGCGGGGGCCGTTGGCTCACAGCCATAAGTTTAAGGCTCCTGCAGGGTGCTATGCTCAGACACCAGGGAAAGGGAATTCTGACGCTTCCCTGCGTTGGCCAAGGCACCCTGGCTCCCAGCAATGCTATTCGTAGGCGTCATCATCACTCTCATGCGGATCGCCAACAGCAGTGGCTGCTTAGCATCCCCGGACTCATGTCTGGAGACCTTGGAGAAGCAGACAGCACTAAAGGCAGCCTTGCCAAATGAATGGTTTCCTGGGAATTTCAAGCAAGCAAGTATACGTGCACACACTTTGAATCGCATCTGTTCAACTTCATATCGGACACACTCCTGCCACCGCACATGGACAGGAAATTTCTCACATGCAAGCCCACTCTCCATCTCTGTCTTTCTCTGTCACTCGCCGCAGCCTCCACATGCTCACTCAGAACACACTGTGACGGGACCTCCTGGATCCACATCCAGATGCCTATTTACACATATCCAGACTTATGTTTAGGAAGTACACCCATGTACGGTGTCAGGAACACACACGCACTCGTACAACCAAACACGGACACACTCACGCACTTGCGAGCACACCCAGTTTACCGTGCCTTGGAAGGTGCTAAGGGTTTTCAGGGCACTGGGTGCGACTTGATCGAATCAAGCCTGATACTGTTGTGGTGGGCGTGGCTAGGGAGCCCAGCCCTGCATGTTGGCCAGCCCATTGGCACTTGTGTCTTCCCCTGCTGTCCTTACCTGTTTCCCATTCCCTGTACCATGCAGCTTGAGCGACCTGAATTGCAAACAACTCTTGGCGGAATGCAATGAGGGGAGACATGTGAATGCGGCAGGACCACGGGATTATCCCCAGGAAGTACCCCCAACCAAAGAAGGCATTCTTTACCCCTCTGGTCTACACCCTGAAGCAAGGCACTGTGGGCAGCGAGGGGCAGAGGCCTGTGCCCCAGAATGCCCTGGCTCTATTTCCGTCTCGTTGGGTCATGGGCTTGGGGGCACGGCGCCCGTCCCGTGGCAAGCAAGCATCCTGGCCTTCCTCGCCACCAACTTCCATCAGCGGCTGAGTTCCTGAGGCTTGTCCCCTGCACTCATATTTGCTTCACCACAAACTCCCTGAGATTCTCTCTTCATGCCCTCCTTGCCCCTGCCTTGCTGCTGCTTCCACTCCCAGCATTAGCCTTCCTGCCTCCAGACTCCTATCAACTCACGCGTGCCACCGGGCCTCTGCCTCTTTGCCCCTGCCTCTGCTTCCCATTTTCCTCCTCCTCCATCTGAGCTTCACAGGCTACACAGCTCCCGACGCATCTCGTCCTTCCTCTGAGGAATTCAGAACCCCCTCCCTCTTCCTGGCCCTTGTTGTCTTCTCCAATTCGCCCTCTGCTCTCAGCCTCTGTACTCCTGGCCTCTGCCAGTCCTCTCGTGCACAACAGTCCGCATTCCTCTAAGCTGTAGTCTCCCTGTTCTGTCCCCAAATCCCTCTGCTTCTTTTCTCTGTGCAGGAGGTGTGTATATGAGGGAGGAGGGTTGGGGCCTTCCTTTTCTACCTTGTGGCTCCTTTTCCTGCGACTGACATCCTATTAGTCTGGAAAAAGCAACTGCTCACTTGACCGAGACCACTTGAAGCCCTTCACTGGCTTGCTAGGTAGCAGCCTGGTGTGCTTCTGAGGTTGCAGGACTGCGCATGCGCGGCCCGCCGTGTAGCAAAGCCTCCAGGAGGTGGCTGGATGATTTGGGTTTCTATGCCTTGCCCAGTGTGCTGAGGTGCATTTGCATTTGCATTCCAACAGGATCAGCTTTAGCGGGGAGGGGGAGTGACGCCTCTTAGCGGTAGTCAGTTGTTGCTCACAGCCCATCAGGCCCTGCTTATGCCTCCTTGACTGCACATGCGCCCCAGGGGGTGCGGGGGAAGCCTCTGGGCGGTGCCTGGAGGGTTAGGCGCTCTGTGACGTGATCAGGTTCTAGGCGCCACCTGCTGACGTGTGCCAGTGTTCCAAGTGGAGTTGCCATCGCGAAAGGGACGCGAAGGCCCTTAGGGGGTTGGCTCTGACTGCTCACCAGTTCTCACAGGCCAACAGGGAAGTACAGGACCTCCGGAGCCACCAATCGCACACCTGGAATCCCCGCTGGGACGGGCTGGGTCCACTTTTCACCTCCGCTCGCGCTCCATCCCACATCCTGGCTGAACCCGTGTTGGACAGCTCCCCCACCTCCTCTGCCCTTGCCAGTCCTGGAAGTGGCCGGTGTCTGAATCCGCCACCTCTCTCCCCATCCACGTCATCTGTTCGATGACAGCACAATGGAGATTCAAGGTCAGCAGGTGAGGGGTTATTGGGTTCTCCTAACCGCACAGGTGACCGCTCCACTCTTGTTTGCCCTCTTGCCTGGCCTCTCTGGCCCACATCTCTGCCAGATCCTTCCTCCTACCGAGTAGCGGTGGGTCATAATGGCTATAGGCAGGAGCTGGCAATGCGGGGGCCGTTGGCTCACAGCCATAAGTTTAAGGCTCCTGCAGGGTGCTATGCTCAGACACCAGGGAAAGGGAATTCTGACGCTTCCCTGCGTTGGCCAAGGCACCCTGGCTCCCAGCAATGCTATTCGTAGGCGTCATCATCACTCTCATGCGGATCGCCAACAGCTGGCTGCTTAGCATCCCCGGACTCATGTCTGGAGACCTTGGAGAAGCAGACAGCACTAAAGGCAGCCTTGCCAAATGAATGGTTTCCTGGGAATTTCAAGCAAGCAAGTATACGTGCACACACTTTGAATCGCATCTGTTCAACTTCATATCGGACACACTCCTGCCACCGCACATGGACAGGAAATTTCTCACATGCAAGCCCACTCTCCATCTCTGTCTTTCTCTGTCACTCGCCGCAGCCTCCACATGCTCACTCAGAACACACTGTGACGGGACCTCCTGGATCCACATCCAGATGCCTATTTACACATATCCAGACTTATGTTTAGGAAGTACACCCATGTACGGTGTCAGGAACACACACGCACTCGTACAACCAAACACGGACACACTCACGCACTTGCGAGCACACCCAGTTTACCGTGCCTTGGAAGGTGCTAAGGGTTTTCAGGGCACTGGGTGCGACTTGATCGAATCAAGCCTGATACTGTTGTGGTGGGCGTGGCTAGGGAGCCCAGCCCTGCATGTTGGCCAGCCCATTGGCACTTGTGTCTTCCCCTGCTGTCCTTACCTGTTTCCCATTCCCTGTACCATGCAGCTTGAGCGACCTGAATTGCAAACAACTCTTGGCGGAATGCAATGAGGGGAGACATGTGAATGCGGCAGGACCACGGGATTATCCCCAGGAAGTACCCCAACCAAAGAAGGCATTCTCTACCCCTCTGGTCTACACCCCTGAAGCAAGGCACTGTGGGCAGCGAGGGGCAGAGGCCTGTGCCCCAGAATGCCCTGCTCTATTTCCGTCTCGTTGGGTCATGGGCTTGGGGGCACGGCGCCCGTCCCGTGGCAAGCAAGCATCCTGGCCTTCCTCGCCACCAACTTCCATCAGCGGCTGAGTTCCTGAGGCTTGTCCCCTGCACTCATATTTGCTTCACCACAAACTCCCTGAGATTCTCTCTTCATGCCCTCCTTGCCCTGCCTTGCTGCTGCTTCCACTCCAGCATTAGCCTTCCTGCCTCCAGACTCCTATCAACTCACGCGTGCCACCGGGCCTCTGCCTCTTTGCCCCTGCCTCTGCTTCCCATTTTCCTCCTCCTCCATCTGAGCTTCACAGGCTACACAGCTCCCGACGCATCTCGTCCCTTCCTCTGAGGAATTCAGAACCCCCTCCCTCTTCCTGGCCCTTGTTGTCTTCTCCAATTCGCCTCTGCTCTCAGCCTCTGTACTCCTGGCCTCTGCCAGTCCTCTCGTGCACAACAGTCCGCATTCCTCTAAGCTGTAGTCTCCCTGTTCTGTCCCAAATCCCTCTGCTTCTTTTCTCTGTGCAGGAGGTGTTGTATATGAGGGAGGAGGTTGGGGCCTTCCTTTTCTACCTTGTGGCTCCTTTTCCTGCGACTGACATCCTATTAGTCTGGAAAAAGCAACTGCTCACTTGACCGAGACCACTTGAAGCCCTTCACTGGCTTGCTAGGTAGCAGCCTGGTGTGCTTCTGAGGTTGCAGGACTGCGCATGCGCGGCCCCGCCGTGTAGCAAAGCCTCCAGGAGGTGGCTGGATGATTTGGGTTTCTATGCCTTGCCCAGTGTGCTGAGGTGCATTTGCATTTGCATTCCAACAGGATCAGCTTTAGCGGGAGGGGGGAGTGGACGCCTCTTAGCGGTAGTCAGTTGTTGCTCACAGCCCATCAGGCCCTGCTTATGCCTCCTTGACTGCACATGCGCCCCCAGGGGTGCGGGGAAGCCTCTGGGCGGTGCCTGGAGGGTTAGGCGCTCTGTGACGTGATCAGGTTCTAGGCGCCACCTGCTGACGTGTGCCAGTGTTCCAAGTGGAGTTGCCATCGCGAAAGGGACGCGGAAGGCCCTTAGGGGTTGGCTCTGACTGCTCACCAGTTCTCACAGGCCAACAGGGAAGTACAGGACCTCCGGAGCCACCAATCGCACACCTGGAATCCCCGCTGGGACGGGCTGGGTCCACTTTTCACCTCCGCTCGCGCTCCATCCCACATCCTGGCTGAACCCGGGTTGGACAGCTCCCCCACCTCCTCTGCCCTTGCCAGTCCTGGAAGTGGCCGGTGTCTGAATCCGCCACCTCTCTCCCCATCCACGTCATCTGTTCGATGACAGCACAATGGAGATTCAAGGTCAGCAGGTGAGGGGTTATTGGGTTCTCCTAACCGCACAGGTGACCGCTCCACTCTTGTTTGCCCTCTTGCCTGGCCTCTCTGGCCCACATCTCTGCCAGATCCTTCCTCCTACCGAGTAGCGGTGGGTCATAATGGCTATAGGCAGGAGCTGGCAATGCGGGGGGCCGTTGGCTCACAGCCATAAGTTTAAGGCTCCTGCAGGGTGCTATGCTCAGACACCAGGGAAAGGGAATTCTGACGCTTCCTGCGTTGGCCAAGGCACCCTGGCTCCCAGCAATGCTATTCGTAGGCGTCATCATCACTCTCATGCGGATCGCCAACAGCAGTGGCTGCTTAGCATCCCCGGACTCATGTCTGGAGACCTTGGAGAAGCAGACAGCACTAAAGGCAGCCTTGCCAAATGAATGGTTTCCTGGGAATTTCAAGCAAGCAAGTATACGTGCACACACTTTGAATCGCATCTGTTCAACTTCATATCGGACACACTCCTGCCACCGCACATGGACAGGAAATTTCTCACATGCAAGCCCACTCTCCATCTCTGTCTTTCTCTGTCACTCGCCGCAGCCTCCACATGCTCACTCAGAACACACTGTGACGGGACCTCCTGGATCCACATCCAGATGCCTATTTACACATATCCAGACTTATGTTTAGGAAGTACACCCATGTACGGTGTCAGGAACACACACGCACTCGTACAACCAAACACGGACACACTCACGCACTTGCGAGCACACCCAGTTTACCGTGCCTTGGAAGGTGCTAAGGGTTTTCAGGGCACTGGGTGCGACTTGATCGAATCAAGCCTGATACTGTTGTGGTGGGCGTGGCTAGGGAGCCCAGCCCTGCATGTTGGCCAGCCCATTGGCACTTGTGTCTTCCCCTGCTGTCCTTACCTGTTTCCCATTCCCTGTACCATGCAGCTTGAGCGACCTGAATTGCAAACAACTCTTGGCGGAATGCAATGAGGGGAGACATGTGAATGCGGCAGGACCACGGGATTATCCCAGGAAGTACCCCAACCAAAGAAGGCATTCTCTACCCCTCTGGTCTACACCCTGAAGCAAGGCACTGTGGGCAGCGAGGGGCAGAGGCCTGTGCCCCAGAATGCCCTGGCTCTATTTCCGTCTCGTTGGGTCATGGGCTTGGGGGCACGGCGCCCGTCCCGTGGCAAGCAAGCATCCTGGCCTTCCTCGCCACCAACTTCCATCAGCGGCTGAGTTCCTGAGGCTTGTCCCCTGCACTCATATTTGCTTCACCACAAACTCCCTGAGATTCTCTCTTCATGCCCTCCTTGCCCCTGCCTTGCTGCTGCTTCCACTCCCAGCATTAGCCTTCCTGCCTCCAGACTCCTATCAACTCACGCGTGCCACCGGGCCTCTGCCTCTTTGCCCCTGCCTCTGCTTCCATTTTCCTCCTCCTCCATCTGAGCTTCACAGGCTACACAGCTCCCGACGCATCTCGTCCCTTCCTCTGAGGAATTCAGAACCCCCTCCCTCTTCCTGGCCCTTGTTGTCTTCTCCAATTCGCCCTCTGCTCTCAGCCTCTGTACTCCTGGCCTCTGCCAGTCCTCTCGTGCACAACAGTCCGCATTCCTCTAAGCTGTAGTCTCCCTGTTCTGTCCCCAAATCCCTCTGCTTCTTTTCTCTGTGCAGGAGGTGTGTATATGAGGGAGGAGGGTTGGGGCCTTCCTTTTCTACCTTGTGGCTCCTTTTCCTGCGACTGACATCCTATTAGTCTGAAAAAGCAACTGCTCACTTGACCGAGACCACTTGAAGCCCTTCACTGGCTTGCTAGGTAGCAGCCTGGTGTGCTTCTGAGGTTGCAGGACTGCGCATGCGCGGCCCCGCCGTGTAGCAAAGCCTCCAGGAGGTGGCTGGATGATTTGGGTTTCTATGCCTTGCCCAGTGTGCTGAGGTGCATTTGCATTTGCATTCCACAGGATCAGCTTTAGCGGGAGGGGGAGTGACGCCTCTTAGCGGTAGTCAGTTGTTGCTCACAGCCCATCAGGCCCTGCTTATGCCTCCTTGACTGCACATGCGCCCCAGGGGTGCGGGGAAGCCTCTGGGCGGTGCCTGGAGGGTTAGGCGCTCTGTGACGTGATCAGGTTCTAGGCGCCACCTGCTGACGTGTGCCAGTGTTCCAAGTGGAGTTGCCATCGCGAAAGGGACGCGGAAGGCCCTTAGGGGTTGGCTCTGACTGCTCACAGTTCTCACAGGCCAACAGGGAAGTACAGGACCTCCGGAGCCACCAATCGCACACCTGGAATCCCCGCTGGGACGGGCTGGGTCCACTTTTCACCTCCGCTCGCGCTCCATCCCACATCCTGGCTGAACCCGTGTTGGACAGCTCCCCCACCTCTCTGCCCTTGCCAGTCCTGGAAGTGGCCGGTGTCTGAATCCGCCACCTCTCTCCCCATCCACGTCATCTGTTCGATGACAGCACAATGGAGATTCAAGGTCAGCAGGTGAGGGGTTATTGGTTCTCCTAACCGCACAGGTGACCGCTCCACTCTTGTTTGCCCTCTTGCCTGGCCTCTCTGGCCCACATCTCTGCCAGATCCTTCCTCCTACCGAGTAGCGGTGGGTCATAATGGCTATAGGCAGGAGCTGGCAATGCGGGGGCCGTTGGCTCACAGCCATAAGTTTAAGGCTCCTGCAGGGTGCTATGCTCAGACACCAGGGAAAGGGAATTCTGACGCTTCCCTGCGTTGGCCAAGGCACCCTGGCTCCCAGCAATGCTATTCGTAGGCGTCATCATCACTCTCATGCGGATCGCCAACAGCAGTGGCTGCTTAGCATCCCCGGACTCATGTCTGGAGACCTTGGAGAAGCAGACAGCACTAAAGGCAGCCTTGCCAAATGAATGGTTTCCTGGGAATTTCAAGCAAGCAAGTATACGTGCACACACTTTGAATCGCATCTGTTCAACTTCATATCGGACACACTCCTGCCACCGCACATGGACAGGAAATTTCTCACATGCAAGCCCACTCTCCATCTCTGTCTTTCTCTGTCACTCGCCGCAGCCTCCACATGCTCACTCAGAACACACTGTGACGGGACCTCCTGGATCCACATCCAGATGCCTATTTACACATATCCAGACTTATGTTTAGGAAGTACACCCATGTACGGTGTCAGGAACACACACGCACTCGTACAACCAAACACGGACACACTCACGCACTTGCGAGCACACCCAGTTTACCGTGCCTTGGAAGGTGCTAAGGGTTTTCAGGGCACTGGGTGCGACTTGATCGAATCAAGCCTGATACTGTTGTGGTGGGCGTGGCTAGGGAGCCCAGCCCTGCATGTTGGCCAGCCCATTGGCACTTGTGTCTTCCCTGCTGTCCTTACCTGTTTCCCATTCCCTGTACCATGCAGCTTGAGCGACCTGAATTGCAAACAACTCTTGGCGGAATGCAATGAGGGGAGACATGTGAATGCGGCAGGACCACGGGATTATCCCCAGGAAGTACCCCAACCAAAGAAGGCATTCTCTACCCCTCTGGTCTACACCCTGAAGCAAGGCACTGTGGGCAGCGAGGGGCAGAGGCCTGTGCCCCAGAATGCCCTGGCTCTATTTCCGTCTCGTTGGGTCATGGGCTTGGGGGCACGGCGCCCGTCCCGTGGCAAGCAAGCATCCTGGCCTTCCTCGCCACCAACTTCCATCAGCGGCTGAGTTCCTGAGGCTTGTCCCCTGCACTCATATTTGCTTCACCACAAACTCCCTGAGATTCTCTCTTCATGCCCTCCTTGCCCCTGCCTTGCTGCTGCTTCCACTCCCAGCATTAGCCTTCCTGCCTCCAGACTCCTATCAACTCACGCGTGCCACCGGGCCTCTGCCTCTTTGCCCCTGCCTCTGCTTCCCATTTTCCTCCTCCTCCATCTGAGCTTCACAGGCTACACAGCTCCCGACGCATCTCGTCCCTTCCTCTGAGGAATTCAGAACCCCCTCCCTCTTCCTGGCCCTTGTTGTCTTCTCCATTCGCCCTCTGCTCTCAGCCTCTGTACTCCTGGCCTCTGCCAGTCCTCTCGTGCACAACAGTCCGCATTCCTCTAAGCTGTAGTCTCCCTGTTCTGTCCCCAAATCCCTCTGCTTCTTTTCTCTGTGCAGGAGGTGTGTATATGAGGGAGGAGGGTTGGGGCCTTCCTTTTCTACCTTGTGGCTCCTTTTCCTGCGACTGACATCCTATTAGTCTGGAAAAAGCAACTGCTCACTTGACCGAGACCACTTGAAGCCCTTCACTGGCTTGCTAGGTAGCAGCCTGGTGTGCTTCTGAGGTTGCAGGACTGCGCATGCGCGGCCCGCCGTGTAGCAAAGCCTCCAGGAGGTGGCTGGATGATTTGGGTTTCTATGCCTTGCCCAGTGTGCTGAGGTGCATTTGCATTTGCATTCCAACAGGATCAGCTTTAGCGGGAGGGGGAGTGACGCCTCTTAGCGGTAGTCAGTTGTTGCTCACAGCCCATCAGGCCCTGCTTATGCCTCCTTGACTGCACATGCGCCCCAGGGGTGCGGGGAAGCCTCTGGGCGGTGCCTGGAGGGTTAGGCGCTCTGTGACGTGATCAGGTTCTAGGCGCCACCTGCTGACGTGTGCCAGTGTTCCAAGTGGAGTTGCCATCGCGAAAGGGACGCGGAAGGCCCTTAGGGGTTGGCTCTGACTGCTCACCAGTTCTCACAGGCCAACAGGGAAGTACAGGACCTCCGGAGCCACCAATCGCACACCTGGGAATCCCCGCTGGGACGGGCTGGGTCCACTTTTCACCTCCGCTCGCGCTCCATCCCACATCCTGGCTGAACCCGTGTTGGACAGCTCCCCCACCTCCTCTGCCCTTGCCAGTCCTGGAAGTGGCCGGTGTCTGAATCCGCCACCTCTCTCCCCATCCACGTCATCTGTTCGATGACAGCACAATGGAGATTCAAGGTCAGCAGGTGAGGGGTTATTGGGTTCTCCTAACCGCACAGGTGACCGCTCCACTCTTGTTTGCCCTCTTGCCTGGCCTCTCTGGCCCACATCTCTGCCAGATCCTTCCTCCTACCGAGTAGCGGTGGGTCATAATGGCTATAGGCAGGAGCTGGCAATGCGGGGGCCGTTGGCTCACAGCCATAAGTTTAAGGCTCCTGCAGGGTGCTATGCTCAGACACCAGGGAAAGGGAATTCTGACGCTTCCCTGCGTTGGCCAAGGCACCCTGGCTCCCAGCAATGCTATTCGTAGGCGTCATCATCACTCTCATGCGGATCGCCAACAGCAGTGGCTGCTTAGCATCCCCGGACTCATGTCTGGAGACCTTGGAGAAGCAGACAGCACTAAAGGCAGCCTTGCCAAATGAATGGTTTCCTGGGAATTTCAAGCAAGCAAGTATACGTGCACACACTTTGAATCGCATCTGTTCAACTTCATATCGGACACACTCCTGCCACCGCACATGGACAGGAAATTTCTCACATGCAAGCCCACTCTCCATCTCTGTCTTTCTCTGTCACTCGCCGCAGCCTCCACATGCTCACTCAGAACACACTGTGACGGGACCTCCTGGATCCACATCCAGATGCCTATTTACACATATCCAGACTTATGTTTAGGAAGTACACCCATGTACGGTGTCAGGAACACACACGCACTCGTACAACCAAACACGGACACACTCACGCACTTGCGAGCACACCCAGTTTACCGTGCCTTGGAAGGTGCTAAGGGTTTTCAGGGCACTGGGTGCGACTTGATCGAATCAAGCCTGATACTGTTGTGGTGGGCGTGGCTAGGGAGCCCAGCCCTGCATGTTGGCCAGCCCATTGGCACTTGTGTCTTCCCCTGCTGTCCTTACCTGTTTCCCATTCCCTGTACCATGCAGCTTGAGCGACCTGAATTGCAAACAACTCTTGGCGGAATGCAATGAGGGGAGACATGTGAATGCGGCAGGACCACGGGATTATCCCCAGGAAGTACCCCAACCAAAGAAGGCATTCTCTACCCCTCTGGTCTACACCCTGAAGCAAGGCACTGTGGGCAGCGAGGGGCAGAGGCCTGTGCCCCAGAATGCCCTGGCTCTATTTCCGTCTCGTTGGGTCATGGGCTTGGGGGCACGGCGCCCGTCCCGTGGCAAGCAAGCATCCTGGCCTTCCTCGCCACCAACTTCCATCAGCGGCTGAGTTCCTGAGGCTTGTCCCCTGCACTCATATTTGCTTCACCACAAACTCCCTGAGATTCTCTCTTCATGCCCTCCTTGCCCCTGCCTTGCTGCTGCTTCCACTCCCAGCATTAGCCTTCCTGCCTCCAGACTCCTATCAACTCACGCGTGCCACCGGGCCTCTGCCTCTTTGCCCCTGCCTCTGCTTCCCATTTTCCTCCTCCTCCATCTGAGCTTCACAGGCTACACAGCTCCCGACGCATCTCGTCCCTTCCTCTGAGGAATTCAGAACCCCCTCCCTCTTCCTGGCCCTTGTTGTCTTCTCCAATTCGCCCTCTGCTCTCAGCCTCTGTACTCCTGGCCTCTGCAGTCCTCTCGTGCACAACAGTCCGCATTCCTCTAAGCTGTAGTCTCCCTGTTCTGTCCCCAAATCCCTCTGCTTCTTTTCTCTGTGCAGGAGGTGTGTATATGAGGGAGGAGGGTTGGGGCCTTCCTTTTCTACCTTGTGGCTCCTTTTCCTGCGACTGACATCCTATTAGTCTGGAAAAAGCAACTGCTCACTTGACCGAGACCACTTGAAGCCCTTCACTGGCTTGCTAGGTAGCAGCCTGGTGTGCTTCTGAGGTTGCAGGACTGCGCATGCGCGGCCCGCCGTGTAGCAAAGCCTCCAGGAGGTGGGCTGGATGATTTGGGTTTCTATGCCTTGCCCAGTGTGCTGAGGTGCATTTGCATTTGCATTCCAACAGGATCAGCTTTAGCGGGAGGGGGAGTGACGCCTCTTAGCGGTAGTCAGTTGTTGCTCACAGCCCATCAGGCCCTGCTTATGCCTCCTTGACTGCACATGCGCCCCAGGGGTGCGGGGAAGCCTCTGGGCGGTGCCTGGAGGGTTAGGCGCTCTGTGACGTGATCAGGTTCTAGGCGCCACCTGCTGACGTGTGCCAGTGTTCCAAGTGGAGTTGCCATCGCGAAAGGGACGCGGAAGGCCCTTAGGGGTTGGCTCTGACTGCTCACCAGTTCTCACAGGCCAACAGGGAAGTACAGGACCTCCGGAGCCACCAATCGCACACCTGGAATCCCCGCTGGGACGGGCTGGGTCCACTTTTCACCTCCGCTCGCGCTCCATCCCACATCCTGGCTGAACCCGTGTTGGACAGCTCCCCCACCTCCTCTGCCCTTGCCAGTCCTGGAAGTGGCCGGTGTCTGAATCCGCCACCTCTCTCCCCATCCACGTCATCTGTTCGATGACAGCACAATGGAGATTCAAGGTCAGCAGGTGAGGGGTTATTGGGTTCTCCTAACCGCACAGGTGACCGCTCCACTCTTGTTTGCCCTCTTGCCTGGCCTCTCTGGCCCACATCTCTGCCAGATCCTTCCTCCTACCGAGTAGCGGTGGGTCATAATGGCTATAGGCAGGAGCTGGCAATGCGGGGGCCGTTGGCTCACAGCCATAAGTTTAAGGCTCCTGCAGGGTGCTATGCTCAGACACCAGGGAAAGGGAATTCTGACGCTTCCCTGCGTTGGCCAAGGCACCCTGGCTCCCAGCAATGCTATTCGTAGGCGTCATCATCACTCTCATGCGGATCGCCAACAGCAGTGGCTGCTTAGCATCCCCGGACTCATGTCTGGAGACCTTGGAGAAGCAGACAGCACTAAAGGCAGCCTTGCCAAATGAATGGTTTTCCTGGGAATTTCAAGCAAGCAAGTATACGTGCACACACTTTGAATCGCATCTGTTCAACTTCATATCGGACACACTCCTGCCACCGCACATGGACAGGAAATTTCTCACATGCAAGCCCACTCTCCATCTCTGTCTTTCTCTGTCACTCGCCGCAGCCTCCACATGCTCACTCAGAACACACTGTGACGGGACCTCCTGGATCCACATCCAGATGCCTATTTACACATATCCAGACTTATGTTTAGGAAGTACACCCATGTACGGTGTCAGGAACACACACGCACTCGTACAACCAAACACGGACACACTCACGCACTTGCGAGCACACCCAGTTTACCGTGCCTTGGAAGGTGCTAAGGGTTTTCAGGGCACTGGGTGCGACTTGATCGAATCAAGCCTGATACTGTTGTGGTGGGCGTGGCTAGGGAGCCCAGCCCTGCATGTTGGCCAGCCCATTGGCACTTGTGTCTTCCCCTGCTGTCCTTACCTGTTTCCCATTCCCTGTACCATGCAGCTTGAGCGACCTGAATTGCAAACAACTCTTGGCGGAATGCAATGAGGGGAGACATGTGAATGCGGCAGGACCACGGGATTATCCCCAGGAAGTACCCCAACCAAAGAAGGCATTCTCTACCCTCTGGTCTACACCCTGAAGCAAGGCACTGTGGGCAGCGAGGGGCAGAGGCCTGTGCCCCAGAATGCCCTGGCTCTATTTCCGTCTCGTTGGGTCATGGGCTTGGGGGCACGGCGCCCGTCCCGTGGCAAGCAAGCATCCTGGCCTTCCTCGCCACCAACTTCCATCAGCGGCTGAGTTCCTGAGGCTTGTCCCCTGCACTCATATTTGCTTCACCACAAACTCCCTGAGATTCTCTCTTCATGCCCTCCTTGCCCCCTGCCTTGCTGCTGCTTCCACTCCCAGCATTAGCCTTCCTGCCTCCAGACTCCTATCAACTCACGCGTGCCACCGGGCCTCTGCCTCTTTGCCCCTGCCTCTGCTTCCCATTTTCCTCCTCCTCCATCTGAGCTTCACAGGCTACACAGCTCCCGACGCATCTCGTCCCTTCCTCTGAGGAATTCAGAACCCCCTCCCTCTTCCTGGCCCTTGTTGTCTTCTCCAATTCGCCCTCTGCTCTCAGCCTCTGTACTCCTGGCCTCTGCCAGTCCTCTCGTGCACAACAGTCCGCATTCCTCTAAGCTGTAGTCTCCCTGTTCTGTCCCCAAATCCCTCTGCTTCTTTTCTCTGTGCAGGAGGTGTGTATATGAGGGAGGAGGGTTGGGGCCTTCCTTTTCTACCTTGTGGCTCCTTTTCCTGCGACTGACATCCTATTAGTCTGGAAAAAGCAACTGCTCACTTGACCGAGACCACTGAAGCCTTCACTGGCTTGCTAGGTAGCAGCCTGGTGTGCTTCTGAGGTTGCAGGACTGCGCATGCGCGGCCCGCCGTGTAGCAAAGCCTCCAGGAGGTGGCTGGATGATTTGGGTTTCTATGCCTTGCCCAGTGTGCTGAGGTGCATTTGCATTTGCATTCCAACAGGATCAGCTTTAGCGGGAGGGGGAGTGACGCCTCTTAGCGGTAGTCAGTTGTTGCTCACAGCCCATCAGGCCCTGCTTATGCCTCCTTGACTGCACATGCGCCCCAGGGGTGCGGGGAAGCCTCTGGGCGGTGCCTGGAGGGTTAGGCGCTCTGTGACGTGATCAGGTTCTAGGCGCCACCTGCTGACGTGTGCCAGTGTTCCAAGTGGAGTTGCCATCGCGAAAGGGACGCGGAAGGCCCTTAGGGGTTGGCTCTGACTGCTCACCAGTTCTCACAGGCCAACAGGGAAGTACAGGACCTCCGGAGCCACCAATCGCACACCTGGAATCCCCGCTGGGACGGGCTGGGTCCACTTTTCACCTCCGCTCGCGCTCCATCCCACATCCTGGCTGAACCGTGTTGGACAGCTCCCCCACCTCCTCTGCCCTTGCCAGTCCTGGAAGTGGCCGGTGTCTGAATCCGCCACCTCTCTCCCCATCCACGTCATCTGTTCGATGACAGCACAATGGAGATTCAAGGTCAGCAGGTGAGGGTTATTGGGTTCTCCTAACCGCACAGGTGACCGCTCCACTCTTGTTTGCCCTCTTGCCTGGCCTCTCTGGCCCACATCTCTGCCAGATCCTTCCTCCTACCGAGTAGCGGTGGGTCATAATGGCTATAGGCAGGAGCTGGCAATGCGGGGGCCGTTGGCTCACAGCCATAAGTTTAAGGCTCCTGCAGGGGTGCTATGCTCAGACACCAGGGAAAGGGAATTCTGACGCTTCCCTGCGTTGGCCAAGGCACCCTGGCTCCCAGCAATGCTATTCGTAGGCGTCATCATCACTCTCATGCGGATCGCCAACAGCAGTGGCTGCTTAGCATCCCCGGACTCATGTCTGGAGACCTTGGAGAAGCAGACAGCACTAAAGGCAGCCTTGCCAAATGAATGGTTTCCTGGGAATTTCAAGCAAGCAAGTATACGTGCACACACTTTGAATCGCATCTGTTCAACTTCATATCGGACACACTCCTGCCCACCGCACATGGACAGGAAATTTCTCACATGCAAGCCCACTCTCCATCTCTGTCTTTCTCTGTCACTCGCCGCAGCCTCCACATGCTCACTCAGAACACACTGTGACGGGACCTCCTGGATCCACATCCAGATGCCTATTTACACATATCCAGACTTATGTTTAGGAAGTACACCCATGTACGGTGTCAGGAACACACACGCACTCGTACAACCAAACACGGACACACTCACGCACTTGCGAGCACACCCAGTTTACCGTGCCTTGGAAGGTGCTAAGGGTTTTCAGGGCACTGGGTGCGACTTGATCGAATCAAGCCTGATACTGTTGTGGTGGGCGTGGCTAGGGAGCCCAGCCCTGCATGTTGGCCAGCCCATTGGCACTTGTGTCTTCCCCTGCTGTCCTTACCTGTTTCCCATTCCCTGTACCATGCAGCTTGAGCGACCTGAATTGCAAACAACTCTTGGCGGAATGCAATGAGGGGAGACATGTGAATGCGGCAGGGACCACGGGATTATCCCCAGGAAGTACCCCAACCAAAGAAGGCATTCTCTACCCCTCTGGTCTACACCCTGAAGCAAGGCACTGTGGGCAGCGAGGGGCAGAGGCCTGTGCCCCAGAATGCCCTGGCTCTATTTCCGTCTCGTTGGGTCATGGGCTTGGGGGCACGGCGCCCGTCCCGTGGCAAGCAAGCATCCTGGCCTTCCTCGCCACCAACTTCCATCAGCGGCTGAGTTCCTGAGGCTTGTCCCCTGCACTCATATTTGCTTCACCACAAACTCCCTGAGATTCTCTCTTCATGCCCTCCTTGCCCCTGCCTTGCTGCTGCTTCCACTCCCAGCATTAGCCTTCCTGCCTCCAGACTCCTATCAACTCACGCGTGCCACCGGGCCTCTGCCTCTTTGCCCCTGCCTCTGCTTCCCATTTTCCTCCTCCTCCATCTGAGCTTCACAGGCTACACAGCTCCCGACGCATCTCGTCCCTTCCTCTGAGGAATTCAGAACCCCCCTCCCTCTTCCTGGCCCTTGTTGTCTTCTCCAATTCGCCCTCTGCTCTCAGCCTCTGTACTCCTGGCCTCTGCCAGTCCTCTCGTGCACAACAGTCCGCATTCCTCTAAGCTGTAGTCTCCCTGTTCTGTCCCCCAAATCCCTCTGCTTCTTTTCTCTGTGCAGGAGGTGTGTATATGAGGGAGGAGGGTTGGGGCCTTCCTTTTCTACCTTGTGGCTCCTTTTCCTGCGACTGACATCCTATTAGTCTGGAAAAAGCAACTGCTCACTTGACCGAGACCACTTGAAGCCCTTCACTGGCTTGCTAGGTAGCAGCCTGGTGTGCTTCTGAGGTTGCAGGACTGCGCATGCGCGGCCCGCCGTGTAGCAAAGCCTCCAGGAGGTGGCTGGATGATTTGGGTTTCTATGCCTTGCCCAGTGTGCTGAGGTGCATTTGCATTTGCATTCCAACAGGATCAGCTTTAGCGGGAGGGGGAGTGACGCCTCTTAGCGGTAGTCAGTTGTTGCTCACTAGCCCATCAGGCCCTGCTTATGCCTCCTTGACTGCACATGCGCCCCAGGGGTGCGGGGAAGCCTCTGGGCGGTGCCTGGAGGGTTTGGCGCTCTGTGACGTGATCAGGTTTCTAGGCGCCACCTGCTGACGTGTGCCAGTGTTCCAAGTGGAGTTGCCATCGCGAAAGGGACGCGAAGGCCCTTAGGGGTTGGCTCTGACCTGCTCACCAGTTCTCACAGGCCAACAGGGAAGTACAGGACCTCCGGAGCCACCAATCGCACACCTGGAATCCCCGCTGGGACGGGCTGGGGTCCACTTTTCACCTCCGCTCGCGCTCCATCCCACATCCTGGCTGAACCCGTGTTTGGACAGCTCCCCCACCTCCTCTGCCCTTGCCAGTCCTGGAAGTGGCCGGTGTCTGAATCCGCCACCTCTCTCCCCATCCACGTCATCTGTTCGATGACAGCACAATGGAGATTCAAGGTCAGCAGGTGAGGGGTTATTGGGTTCTCCTAACCGCACAGGTGACCGCTCCACTCTTGTTTGCCCTCTTGCCTGGCCTCTCTGGCCCACATCTCTGCCAGATCCTTCCTCCTACCGAGTAGCGGTGGGTCATAATGGCTATAGGCAGGAGGCTGGCAATGCGGGGGCCGTTGGCTCACAGCCATAAGTTTAAGGCTCCTGCAGGGTGCTATGCTCAGACACCAGGGAAAGGGAATTCTGACGCTTCCCTGCGTGGCCAAGGCACCCTGGCTCCCAGCAATGCTATTCGTAGGCGTCATCATCACTCTCATGCGGATCGCCAACAGCAGTGGCTGCTTAGCATCCCCGGACTCATTGTCTGGAGACCTTGGAGAAGCAGACAGCACTAAAGGCAGCCTTGCCAAATGAATGGTTTCCTGGAATTTCAAGCAAGCAAGTATACGTGCACACACTTTGAATCGCATCTGTTCAACTTCATATCGGACACACTCCTGCCACCGCACATGGACAGGAAATTTCTCACATGCAAGCCCACTCTCCATCTCTGTCTTTCTCTGTCACTCGCCGCAGCCTCCACATGCTCACTCAGAACACACTGTGACGGGACCCGCCTGGATCCACATCCAGATGCCTATTTACACATATCCAGACTTATGTTTAGGAAGTACACCCATGTACGGTGTCAGGAACACACACGCACTCGTACAACCAAACCACGGACACACTCACGCACTTGCGAGCACACCCAGTTTACCGTGCCTTGGAAGGTGCTAAGGGTTTTCAGGGCACTGGGTGCGACTTGATCGAATCAAGCCTGATACTGTTGTGGTGGGCGTGGCTAGGGAGCCCAGCCCTGCATGTTGGCCAGCCCATTGGCACTTGTGTCTTCCCCTGCTGTCCTTACCTGTTTCCCATTCCCTGTACCATGCAGCTTGAGCGACCTGAATTGCAAACAACTCTTGGCGGAATGCAATGAGGGGAGACATGTGAATGCGGCAGGACCACGGGATTATCCCCAGGAAGTACCCCAACCAAAAGAAGGCATTCTCTACCCCTCTGGTCTACACCCTGAAGCAAGGCACTGTGGGCAGCGAGGGGCAGAGGCCTGTGCCCCAGAATGCCCTGGCTCTATTTCCGTCTCGTTGGGTCATGGGCTTGGGGGCACGGCGCCCGTCCCGTGGCAAGCAAGCATCCTGGCCTTCCTCGCCACCAACTTCCATCAGCGGCTGAGTTCCTGAGGCTTGTCCCCTGCACTCATATTTGCTTCACCACAAACTCCCTGAGATTCTCTCTTCATGCCCTCCTTGCCCCTGCCTTGCTGCTGCTTCCACTCCCAGCATTAGCCTTCCTGCCTCCAGACTCCTATCAACTCACGCGTGCCACCGGGCCTCTGCCTCTTTGCCCCTGCCTCTGCTTCCCATTTTCCTCCTCCTCCATCTGAGCTTCACAGGCTACACAGCTCCCGACGCATCTCGTCCCTTCCTCTGAGGAATTCAGAACCCCCTCCCTCTTCCTGGCCCTTGTTGTCTTCTCCAATTCGCCCTCTGCTCTCAGCCTCTGTACTCCTGGCCTCTGCCAGTCCTCTCGTGCACAACAGTCCGCATTCCTCTAAGCTGTAGTCTCCCTGTTCTGTCCCCAAATCCCTCTGCTTCTTTTCTCTGTGCAGGAGGTGTGTATATGAGGGAGGAGGGTTGGGGCCTTCCTTTTTCTACCTTGTGGCTCCTTTTCCCTGCGACTGACATCCTTTTAGTCTGGAAAAAGCAACTGCCTCACTTGACCGAGACCACTTGAAGCCCTTCACTGGCTTGCTAGGTAGCAGGCCTGGTGTGCTTCTGAGGTTGCAGGACTGCGCATGCGCGGCCCGCCGTGTAGCAAAGCCTCCAGGAGGTGGCTGGATGATTTGGGTTTCTATGCCTTGCCCAGTGTGCTGAGGTGCATTTGCATTTGCATTCCAACAGGATCAGCTTTTAGCGGGAGGGGGGAGTGACGCCTCTTAGCGGTAGTCAGTTGTTGCTCACAGCCCATCAGGCCCTGCTTATGCCTCCTTGACTGCACATGCGCCCCAGGGTGCGGGGAAGCCTCTGGGCGGTGCCTGGAGGGTTAGGCGCTCTGTGACGTGATCAGGTTCTAGGCGCCACCTGCTGACCGTGTGCCAGTGTTCCAAGTGGAGTTGCCATCGCGAAAGGGACGCGAAGGCCCTTAGGGGTTGGCTCTGACTGCTCACCAGTTTCTCACAGGCCAACAGGGAAGTACAGGACCTCCGGAGCCACCAATCGCACACCTGGAAATCCCCGCTGGGACGGGCTGGGTCCACTTTTCACCTCCGCTCGCGCTCCATCCCACAATCCTGGCTGAACCCGTGTTGGACAGCTCCCCCACCTCCTCTGCCCTTGCCAGTCCTGGAAGTGGCCGGTGTCTGAATCCGCCACCTCTCTCCCCATCCACGTCATCTGTTCGATGACAGCACAATGGAGATTCAAGGTCAGCAGGTGAAGGGTTATTGGGTTCTCCTAACCGCACAGGTGACCGCTCCACTCTTGTTTGCCCTCTTGCCTGGCCTCTCTGGCCCACATCTCTGCCAGATCCTTCCTCCTACCGAGTAGCGGTTGGGTCCATAATGGCTATAGGCAGGAGCTGGCAATGCGGGGGCCGTTGGCTCACAGCCATAAGTTTAAGGCTCCTGCAGGGTGCTATGCTCAGACACCAGGGAAAGGGATTCTGACGCTTCCCTGCGTTGGCCAAGGCACCCTGGCTCCCAGCAATGCTATTCGTAGGCGTCATCATCACTCTCATGCGGATCGCCAACAGCAGTGGCTGCTTAGCATCCCCGGACTCATGTCTGGAGACCTTGGAGAAGCAGACAGCACTAAAGGCAGCCTTGCCAAATGAATGGTTTCCTGGGAATTTCAAGCAAGCAAGTATACGTGCACACACTTTGAATCGCATCTGTTCAACTTCATATCGGACACACTCCTGCCACCGCACATGGACAGGAAATTTCTCACATGCAAGCCCACTCTCCATCTCTGTCTTTCTCTGTCACTCGCCGCAGCCTCCACATGCTCACTCAGAAACACACTGTGACGGGACCGCCTGGATCCACATCCAGATGCCTATTTACACATATCCAGACTTATGTTTAGGAAGTACACCCATGTACGGTGTCAGGAACACACACGCACTCGTACAACCAAACCACGGACACACTCACGCACCTTGCGAGCACACCCAGTTTACCGTGCCTTGGAAGGTGCTAAGGGTTTTCAGGGCACTGGGTGCGACTTGATCGAATCAAGCCTGATACTGTTGTGGTGGGCGTGGCTAGGGAGCCCAGCCCTGCATGTTGGCCAGCCCATTGGCACTTGTGTCTTCCCCTGCTGTCCTTACCTGTTTCCCATTCCCTGTACCATGCAGCTTGAGCGACCTGAATTGCAAACAACTCTTGGCGGAATGCAATGAGGGGAGACATGTGAATGCGGCAGGACCACGGGATTATCCCCAGGAAGTACCCCAACCAAAGAAGGCATTCTCTACCCCTCTGGTCTACACCCTGAAGCAAGGCACTGTGGGCAGCGAGGGGCAGAGGCCTGTGCCCCAGAATGCCCTGGCTCTATTTCCGTCTCGTTGGGTCATGGGCTTGGGGGGCACGGCGCCCGTCCCGTGGCAAGCAAGCATCCTGGCCTTCCTCGCCACCAACTTCCATCAGCGGCTGAGTTCCTGAGGCTTGTCCCCTGCACTCATATTTGCTTCACCACAAACTCCCTGAGATTCTCTCTTCATGCCCCTCCTTGCCCCTGCCTTGCTGCTGCTTCCACTCCCAGCATTAGCCTTCCTGCCTCCAGACTCCTATCAACTCACGCGTGCCACCGGGCCTCTGCCTCTTTGCCCCTGCCTCTGCTTCCCATTTTCCTCCTCCTCCATCTGAGCTTCACAGGCTACACAGCTCCCGACGCATCTCGTCCCTTCCTCTGAGGAATTCAGAACCCCCTCCCTCTTCCTGGCCCTTGTTGTCTTCTCCAATTCGCCCTCTGCTCTCAGCCTCTGTACTCCTGGCCCTCTGCAGTCCTCTCGTGCACAACCAGTCCGCATTCCTCTAAGCTGTAGTCTCCCTGTTCTGTCCCCAAATCCCTCTGCTTCTTTTCTCTGTGCAGGAGGTGTGTATATGAGGGAGGAGGGTTGGGGCCTTCCTTTTCTACCTTGTGGCTCCTTTTCTGCGACTGACATCCTATTAGTCTGGAAAAAGCAACTGCTCACTTGACCGAGACCACTTGAAGCCCTTCACTGGCTTGCTAGGTAGCAGCCTGGTGTGCCTTCTGAGGTTGCAGGACTGCGCATGCGCGGCCCGCCGTGTAGCAAAGCCTCCAGGAGGTGGCTGGATGATTTGGGTTTCTAATGCCTTGCCCAGTGTGCTGAGGTGCATTTGCATTTGCATTCCAACAGGATCAGCTTTAGCGGGAGGGGGAGTGACGCCTCTTAGCGGTAGTCAGTTGTTGCTCACAGCCCATCAGGCCCTGCTTATGCCTCCTTGACTGCACATGCGCCCCAGGGGTGCGGGGAAGCCTCTGGGCGGTGCCTGGAGGGTTAGGCGCTCTGTGACGTGATCAGGTTCTAGGCTCCACCTGCTGACGTGTGCCAGTGTTCCAAGTGGAGTTGCCATCGCGAAAGGGACGCGAAGGCCCTTAGGGGTGGCTCTGACTGCTCACCAGTTCTCACAGGCCAACAGGGAAGTACAGGACCTCCGGAGCCACCAATCGCACACCTGGAACTCCCCGCTGGGACGGGCTGGGTCCACTTTTCACCTCCGCTCGCGCTCCATCCCACATCCTGGCTGAACCCGTGTTGGACAGCTCCCCCACCTCCTCTGCCCTTGCCAGTCCTGGAAGTGGCCGGTGTCTGAATCCGCCACCTCTCTCCCATCCACGTCATCTGTTCGATGACAGCACAATGGAGATTCAAGGTCAGCAGGTGAGGGGTTATTGGGTTCTCCTAACCGCACAGGTGACCGCTCCACTCTTGTTTGCCCTCTTGCCTGGCCTCTCTGGCCCCACATCTCTGCCAGATCCTTCCTCCTACCGTGTAGCGGTGGGTCATAATGGCTATAGGCAGGAGCTGGCAATGCGGGGGCCGTTGGCTCACAGCCATAAGTTTAAGGCTCCTGCAGGGTGCTATGCTCAGACACCAGGGAAAGGGAATTCTGACGCTTCCCTGCGTTGGCCAAGGCACCCTGGCTCCCAGCAATGCTATTCGTAGGCGTCATCAATCACTCTCATGCGGATCGCCAACAGCAGTGGCTGCTTAGCATCCCCGGACTCATGTCTGGAGACCTTGGAGAAGCAGACAGCACTAAAGGCAGCCTTGCCAAATGAATGGTTTCCTGGGAATTTCAAGCAAGCAAGTATAACGTGCACACACTTTGAATCGCATCTGTTCAACTTCATATCGGACACACTCCTGCCACCGCACATGGACAGGAAATTTCTCACATGCAAGCCCACTCTCCATCTCTGTCTTTCTCTGTCACTCGCCGCAGCCTCCACATGCTCACTCAGAACACACTGTGACGGGACCTCCTGGATCCACATCCAGATGCCTATTTACACATATCCAGACTTATGTTTAGGAAGTACAACCCATGTACGGTGTCAGGAACACACACGCACTCGTACAACCAAACACGGACACACTCACGCACTTGCGAGCACACCCAGTTTACCGTGCCTTGGAAGGTGCTAAGGGTTTTCATGGCACTGGGTGCGACTTGATCGAATCAAGCCTGATACTGTTTGTGGTGGGGCGTGGCTAGGGAGCCCAGCCCTGCATGTTGGCCAGCCCATTGGCCACTTGTGTCTTCCCCTGCTGTCCTTACCTGTTTCCCATTTCCCTGTACCATGCAGCTTGAGCGACCTGAATTGCAAACAACTCTTGGCGGAATGCAATGAGGGGAGACATGTGAATGCGGCAGGACCACGGGATTATCCCCAGGAAGTACCCAACCAAAGAAGGCATTCTCTACCCCTCTGGTCTACACCCTGAAGCAAGGCACTGTGGGCAGCGAGGGGCAGAGGCCTGTGCCCCAGAATGCCCTGGCTCTATTTCCGTCTCGTTGGGTCATGGGCTTGGGGCACGGCGCCCGTCCCGTGGCAAGCAAGCATCCTGGCCTTCCTCGCCACCAACTTCCATCAGCGGCTGAGTTCCTGAGGCTTGTCCCCTGCACTCATATTTGCTTCACCACAAACTCCCTGAGATTCTCTCTTCATGCCCTCCTTGCCCCTGCCTTGCTGTCTGCTTCCACTCCCAGCATTAGCCTTCCTGCCTCCAGACTCCTATCAACTCACGCGTTGCCACCGGGCCTCTGCCTCTTTGCCCCTGCCTCTGCTTCCCATTTTCCTCCTCCTCCATCTGAGCTTCACAGGCTACACAGCTCCCGACGCATCTCGTCCCTTCCTCTGAGGAATTCAGAACCCCCTCCCTCTTCCTGGCCCTTGTTGTCTTCTCCAATTCGCCCTCTGCTCTCAGCCTCTGTACTCCTGGCCTCTGCCAGTCCTCTCGTGCACAACAGTCCGCATTCCTCTAAGCTGTAGTCTCCCTGTTCTGTCCCCCAAATCCCTCTGCTTCTTTTTCTCTGTGCAGGAGGTGTGTATATGAGGGAGGAGGTTGGGGCCTTCCTTTTCTACCTTGTGGCTCCTTTTCCTGCGACTGACATCCTATTAGTCTGGAAAAAGCAACTGCTCACTTGACCGAGACCACTTGAAGCCCTTCACTGGCTTGCTAGGTAGCAGCCTGGTGTGCTTCTGAGGTTGCAGGACTGCGCATGCGGCGGCCCGCCGTGTA
>NW_025960339.1:0-29631 GCF_023159225.1 Perognathus longimembris pacificus
TATCCCAGAGACTTTTATGTTCTTGGTACTAAAGTTTGTAAGATATGGTGAACAGAGGATGTTGTCCTAATGACCTAGGACTAGATTTCATAACTACATAGATGCCCTCATACTAATTAATATGATCATCTTAACTACCATCTGAAACAGTATTCATTGTTGAGGAGAAAAAAACCACAGGCTATTCTCAGCCACAGAACATGACCAAAAATTGTGGATACACATTTCTTTCTGTATAGCTGAATTGCATGTCATCGTCTGATGAAAACCAACCCAAAATTACAGTTATAATCTAGTTATAATAATGTCAAGCCAGACTCTGGACAACCTGCTTCTGGAAGTCCTCGTCCAGGCTGGTATGGCCCGTGCCTTTGTCAGATTAACTGCATGGCCCACATCTGAGGTCATCCTAAATCTCATGATGGAGAAGAACAAACTCAAATACTCAACTACAACTAGTTTAATTGGCTGTGAACTTCCATAGGGTTTGGGATTATTGTGTTTGGGGGATGAGAATTTTAGGGGATTAACAATATTTGAAAAACACAGTCATTTTTTCCAAATATAATGTCAGAAAAAACTCCATTTGGGTTGGCCTATCATGCTCAAGACCCTGGGTTTGATTCCCAGTGCTGCAAGAAAAGAATAAGAGGGCTGGGGATATGGCCTAGTGGCAAGAGTGCTTGCCTCGTGTACATGAGGCCCTGGGTTCGATTCCTCAGCACCACATATACAGAAAATGGCCAGAAGTGGCGCTGTGGCTCAAGTGGCAGAGTGCTAGCCTTGAGCAGGAAGAAGCCAGGGACAGTGCTCAGGCCCTGAGTTCATGGCCTAGGACTGGCCAAAAAAAAAAAAAAGAAAAGAAAAAGAAGAAAGCTGGAGAGGGGGAGAGAAGGTAACAGAAGAGGGGCAAGGGAAAGAGAGGGAGAGAAAGGGGAAGGGACAAGAGAAGGAGGGGAGAGGAATAGGAAAGGAAGGAAGGGAGAAGGGGATGGGAAGACAAAGGAGAGGTGAAGAGAAGGAGAGAGAAGAGGGGGAAGATGAAACACACTCCCAATTCTTTTGTCACTCAGTGACAAAAACAATCAAATTCTCATCCCTATACCTGGGAAAATAAGGAAATGCAGTGAAGCTGGGTATTGGGGCACCGGGGCTCACATTTCAGACCCAGTGACTCCAGACTCTGAAACAGAAGAATTGATTGAGCACTTTGCCTTAATACCAGCCAAGGCAACACAGCCAGACCCTGCCTTCCAGTATAATTTCTACTCATTAAAAATGAAGTCTAAAATACAAGTCAAATTAAATCCTCTAGCGACCTTAAAGGTAAGTCGTAGCTAACAAACAAACAACCTATTTCAATTCAGAACAGTAAATGTTCTTTATTCATGTGGATTCGTAAAGATCTAGTAATCTGAAGACCACCACAAAATAAGGAAACTAGAGAAAAGCTCAAAAAAATGTTCACAGTGTTCTTGACCAAACTAAATAAAATCCCATTGTAATTTTCAGCATAAGAAAATGTTTAATTCTTTGCTCTTTTTCTTGAGTCAGCATAACTTCCTGTATCTGCCTTATGGATAGCATTGGATGAGCCAGCCTAAGAGAACTGGAGTCCTGTTCTTACTGTTCATCTGCTGTTTGGATCTAGCCCATTGCGACTTTCCTTATTTCTGACACAAATTCATCAGGATCACTTCATTAGTAATGGAAAAACTGTACATGGAACAAGAAATTATTTCGGGGATAAATCTAAAACTTTCAAATGTTGAAATTATTTCACCATAAAATTTGGAGTGCAATTAAGTTGTCACACTGATTGAAAATTCACTTCGGAGCATTTTTTTTTCCAGAAAAAAAAGCTTTTCTATCTGTAACATATTACAAGGAGAACACGCAACAATGCAGAGGAAATAGCATCAGCATCAAGAGATTTGGGTGACTAAAGAACATCTGCAATAATTTTAGCATTTACCGTTTTCCTTTGATTTCTCTGCAGAGAAAATACTTCATTATACAAAATAACTCTGCTAGAAAAAGAATGTATGCCCACATCCTCATGATTCCTACGTATGTAGTAATACATACATACATATATATATATATACATACATATATATATATATATATTTCATACCGTAAAGTATGGCTGTTGAGGTGGAAAGCAATGTCTAGTATCCAAGAATGCAAAGCGAGCAAAACAAGCCACTGTTATGCATGGACATAGACCACCTCTCCATAACACACAAGATGCCTGTTCTGGAATTTCTTCTTGTTAAGTAAGCTGTTTCATTAAAGAATAAGAAAAAAATAATTTTTTACTGCTTTTCAATTAACCTGTATGAGCTATTTCTCAAAAACTAACAAAATATGCTAGGCACCATTGGCTCATGCTTACACTCCAGCTACTGAGGAGGCTGAGAGCTGAGGGTTGCTGTTTGAAGCCAGCCCTACCAGTAAGACTGTGAGCCTGTTATCACCAAGTAACCAGTCCAAAAAAAAAAAAAAAAGCCTCTGAGTAGAGCTGTGGCACATGTGGTAGAACACTTATCTTGATTTTAAAAAAGTAAAAATTCAGACCACTCCCAGGCCCTGAATTCAAGCACCCAACAGGCACAACATACTCTAAAATGAAACATGTAAAGATACACGCAAACCTAATTCAATAATTAATGAAACAGAAAAAGACTCAGGGTCCATCATGATACCCTAGTATGAATGAGCAAAGTTGAGTAAATGCTAAACATGGCGTGTTTTCCCTGCTCAGGCGAGGCCAGCCAGGTTTTAGTAAGGTTCCACAACGAATGAGGCCCCACAGGACTCCTGCCCTTACAAGGAGACCATTTTCCACCAGAGTGGGACCTTCCTGGAAGTGACCACCTTCCCCTGAAACCATGTCTATCCTCAGCCGAAGCCTTGGGAGGCAAGTTCCTCTGTTGGAACTTTCTGGAGAATGGAGCCAAGTTCTTTTTCTGGACAGCTCGAGAATTTGAGGATATTTGGATACTTCTCCACTCTGAAGCTTCTTTGCAGTTATTCTACTCATATTTATACCATATGGCACCAATGAGACGCTCAAGTAAACATCCTTTGCACACCATTTTACTAACTCAGTTCTTTAGTATTTATTAAGACTAACATGGGCTGGGCACTGGAAAACCTGTAGCATACAATTCTTTCATTAAAACTTTGACTCTGAAGACCATAATAACATACCTCTTAACTAGCGTCATTCTATGGCAGTGATTATAGACTTAATTCCTTAGATGCTGTATTAGTTCTAGAGAGCTCCATGCAGTATTGCTAATCATCAAGAGGCGCTTCTCTTTCTATTTTTGATGGAGTAGGTAACTTAGGCTGGAAGCACTTAAAGACCTTCCAATCCTAAACTACTCATTAACAGTGGAGCCAGACTTTCCAACAATTCTGATCCTCCAACTGAGTCCTTTCTACTGGCTACACCAATGCTACCTAAGTGGGGGGAAATAACCAGCATACTATTTTAGACACATTATGAATATGGCACTATTTATGTTACCGGTATTTACTCCAAAACATTTAAGTGCAAAAATCTTTAAGAACATGGATAAGCAGTGCTGATTTGTAAAAATTTAATGAAGGTCATTAAAAATAATGCTGGCTGCTAGAAAAAATTGGAAGAGAAAATGCCGAGTGTACCAAATCCTACTTTACCTAGCTGAAACTAACTCTTTTGAACGTATTTTCTCTGACCTAAGTGTCTATTCAAGAGCATAGTCTTTCCCTTGCTAAAATAAATTAGGTGAGTGGAGCTCTTGCATTTAGTGATAAAGCACACCCAGGAGACCAACTATGTCTACTTCAACACTGTACTCACCGTAATGTGAAAATCCCACCTACCATCTTGGATTTTTTCTTTGGAGGGCAACATTTACTAAACCTCTGTAGTTAATTATATTAAATAGTACTGTCACATCATATACTATGAACTTTGCAGAAGAGAAATTTGACCAGTGTCTTTCAAGGGAGTACATTTATTTATATATATAATTATTTTCAAACCTTCACAACATAGTTACTCTGCATGCTGATTTCCTTTCTATTTCACATTATAAGATCGAACATTGAGTGTCTGGGGAAAATTATTTAACTTTTACAATATTTGTACTAAATTTAATATTAATAAAAAGGGGAAAATCATCTCAAAATTCGAACAACGTTTTTACTGCAAACACTACTTGCAGAAAAAGAGCTCTTCAATTTAGCACCTTTTAAAAGAGATTTTATAAATGATGATACAGTATGTTAAATTAATCCTTCTTTTACTCTCACATTCCCTGCCCTCTCAACCCCTATTATTCAATAGCTTTCACTGAGTTTTGTTTTGCCATCTTCATTCTCAGATGCAATATGTTTCAGTATTGTTCAACCTGTAACATTCTCTACCCACACGTGGGGTACTTTGTACATATCTTTTAAGGATAAGAAAGCTGAGGCAAGTCATGAGGCTAGGAGAGATGGGGAGAATGAAGGAAGGGGATGCATTGTACTCAACTGATATGGTGAATACAACTCCTTTGTACAAAGACTTCAAGATTTAAAAAAAAAGAATTACAATATCTCCATTTAACAAAATAAAACAGAATGTAAACTTCCGTGTCCTATTATTAAAATAAATTGTTTTACAAGGCCAAATTTGAAGGCAAGAATGACAATTGGAAGTCCTTGAACCCAACCCCATTATCTAATAGATATAGACAATAGAGGTATCAGCTAGAATGAACCAAATCACCTCCTATTGGAAGACGAATTCATTGAGATCTGTTTCCCAACTCTCCATAGAACTCTGATACAAATGTGCTATAGAGGAAGACACAAGGGAGACAGACCAGCTCAGAAACAAACTGCATGTGAATTATGTGGCATTATTAGGAAGAGCAATATAACCAGTACTAGCACAGCTTCTGATCTACCTGGAGGATTTAAGAGAATGCTTATCATTTCAACTTGATGTCTGTGTAGGTCATTAAGGCTGGGTAGCCATTTGACAGGCAGACATGAATGGGGAAGATTCCAGGAAGAAGAGACAGAGACAGAAAAGCAGGAAGAAAACAAGTTTCTAGAAACCAGGAATTCCTATTGCTGAATGCTATAAGTATTAGGAAAATATTAAAAAGGCTGGGGTCAACTTGGGCTCCTTCCATAAGGCAGTGGAGAAGAGGTATTTAAGCATAAGATCTACATTTTAGAATTGTCCCAATGTGCAGGGTGCTGGTGGCTCATGCCTGTCTGTCATCCTAGCTACTCAGGAGGCTGAGCTTTGAGGATCATGGTTTAATGCCAATGATGACAAGAATGTCTCTTAAAGAGTCTCATCTTCAGTTAACTACAAAACAAAAAGGAAAACAAACACCTGGATGTGGCAGTGTGGTTCACAGTGACAGAGGACTAGCCTTGAAAAGAAAGGAAGAAGGGCTGGGAATATGGCCTAGTGGTAGAGTGCTTGCCTTGTATACATGAAACCATGGGTTCGGTTCCTCAGCACCACATACATAGAAAAAAGCAAAAAGTGGAGCAATGGCTCAAGTGGTAGTGTGGTAGCCTTGAGCAAAAAAAAAAAACAAACTGCGGGCAACTTTGCTCAGGACCTGAGTCCAGGACTGGCAAAGGAACGAAGGAAGGAAGGAAGGAAGGAAGGAAGGAAGGAAGGAAGGAAGGAAGGAAGGAAGGAAGGAAGAAGGATAAAAGAAAGAGAGTAAGTGAGAGAGAGAGGAAGAGAGTGAATGAACTCAGGGACAGCACCTGCGTTCATGCAACACAAACAATAACAAAAACAAAGAATCAACAAAGTGCTAGTTTTCCAATAATAGATTAAACATTTGTTAGAAATATATTCCTTACTTATTTTTTAAAAGCCCCTCGCATTTGAATTTTAAATTTAGCTCAAATGAGCAAAGCATCAGGCAGAACTTCATAGGTGGTATTTAAAAAGATCACTTTGGCACTGAACTACATTGAGCTCCTACATCATTATCAGTATAGAGAAAAGGAGTCTAACCTTACATTTCTTTTTTTCTCAGAAAATAGAAAATGCTGTCAAGATGATATCCTCTCGAATAATTGTTACTTCTAAATAGGCATAATTAGTTGGTTGAGAGCAATCATGATTGACCTAGTAGTTTTCAATGTTATCAAAAGTTCTAAAGGCCATTTTTGATCAGCAAACTTTTTTTAGAATAATCCTCACAGCTACCATGTGCCTTATAATTAGAAAGACACCATCACCTCCACTTGGAGTAGCCAGCAGCCTCTCTATGTGTTTTCCTTTTCTTTTTTTTTGTAATAATTACTTATTTATTGTCAAAGTGATGTACAGATGGGTTACAGTTTCATACATTAGGCTATGTTTTCTTATATGCAAATTATGATTTCAACACTTACCCGATCTAATATTCAGGTTGTTCTAGCAATGAAATGAGATAATTAATGTAAGATCAATTAACAGCAATTTTTAGAAAGCTGAGCTGTATGAAAGCTCAGACCTCATTGTTGGATCCTCAGAATTCATAGCATCTAGGACCATACAACTCATTAAATTGTGTTTTACATCATACTTCCTCATATACATATTGGGCCAGCTTATTTTTTTAATTGTCATTTCAAGGGTTCTACTCATCTATTTTTTAAAAAAATCCTCATGACCAAAATGTGCCCTCTAATTCTCTAATTCTCTAGGAATAATGTAGTTTGCTGCATACAAATTACTGTCATCACATATTTCTAAGCTGTGTATGTTGAACATAACAAAACAGGTTAAAATTAAAACACATGATTTAGCCAGGCAGCTGGGACTCATGCCTGTAAACCTGGTTACTCAGCAAGCTGAGATCCAGAGGATCAGGGTTCAAAGCCAGCCCAAGCAGTAAAGTCCAAAAGACTCCATCTCCAATTAACCAGTGAAATGCTGGGCTAGATGTGTAAGTGGCAAAGTAGCAGCTGAGCGGGCATACATGGCAGGATGAGCCTTGAATTCAAACCTTGTTACTAGAGGTGGTGTGAGAAGAGAGGAGAGGAGAGAGGAGGAGAGGGGACGGAAGGGGAGGGGAGGGAAGGGGAGAAGAGAGGAGGGTAGGTGAGGAGAGGAGAGGAGAAGAGAGGAGAGGAGAGGAGAGGGGACAGGAAGGGAGGGGAGGGAAGGGGAGGAGAGGAGAGGAGAAGAGAGGAGAGGAGAGGAGAAGAGAAGAGAGAGTGCCCAATACATGGTTTAATAAGATTCTAATAGTTCAGGACTTATTTTTGTAGCTTTAGACTGATTTACAGAAGGAAAAGGCTTATCACAAGTGAATGAACAATTATAGAAAGCAAATTGCTGTCTTCCACATAATAAACACATAAACATATTTCCATGTAATATTTTACATCAACATGACTGCTTACCTAGAAAATATGTCAAAATACTTGACTTAGGAAAAAACAGTCCATCACTTAAAATATTATAAATTATCTTTCCAATCAGATTTTAAAACAAAAAAAAAATAGCTGCTAAGTGCCAGTGGCTCACACCTGTAATCCTAACTTCTCAGGAGTCTATGAGCTGAGAATCACAGCTCAAAGCCAGCCAGGCAGGAAAGTTTGTGAGACTCATCTCCAAATAACTACCAAAAAAACTGGAAGTGGACCTATGGTTCGAATGGTAGACTACTAGTCTTGAGCACAAAAGTACAAGGACAGCACCCAAGCCCTGAGTTCAAGCCTCAGGACTGGCACAATGAACAATTCATAAATAGACCCAAGATGTTAGAATGGCAATGTGGCTTAGCAGCAGAGTGCTTGCCTAGCATGCATGAAGCCCTGGGTTCCATTCCTCCCCACCACATAAACAGAAAAAGCTGGAAGTAGTGCTGTGGCTCAAATAGTAGAGTGCTAGCCTTGAACAAAAGCATCTCAGGGACAGTGCCAAGGCTTTGATTTCAAGCCTCAGAACTGGCAAAAAAAAAAAAAAAAACCCCACAACATTACATTAAGCATATGTATATAAGCCCCTGGAAGTACTACTGGGAAATCATATTATATATATAATCTGAAAATAATTACTAAATGAATTAAGTTAGCGTAATGAATATTTAATTAGGTCAAGAACCTAAATGCTTGCATACAGTACTTAGAAATTTTCTAAGCACACTCTGCTGTGAATCTGTTTTATAATGTTGTACAGTAATATGGTAATACTATCATAATATTATAGCTGATTAATATTCTCTATGAATTTTTTAGTAAGTGCCACCACAGTAGAGCAGCTAAATAAATATTACCACAAGTAATTGAGACCATGAGTGACAGGTGATTGAACTTCTCTTTGTGTTTAAATTACAAAATGAGTTTTCACACAGAAGGAGAAGGGATGGAATCACGGGAGGGGCCCGGAGAAGTTATCTACCAACTCTTTCCAAGTGACTATGTTAGGAATTATAAACATAGCCAAAAAACAGGAGAGGAAGTAAAAATCAACCTCCCCGCCCCATCAAGGCCTTAGGAATCGAGTACTGCATATTGTGTAATGATTGAGTATTGTGTAATGATCCCCATGGAATAAGCCATGTGCCCTTGGCCCTGAGAAAGGCCCCTGTGAGCTCTTCCCAGGGACCATAATCCTGTCATTCCTTTCAACCCTGACAAGGAACCGGCCTTGAACTGACAGCAATCTGTCACATGGTTGTCATCTCCAACCACATTTCCTCAGACCTTTCACAGGGTTGAGTTTGAGGTGACCAACCCTATTGTAACAAAAAGATCAGTGTGTCCAGGCCCAAAGCAAGACAGAGATGTGTGATGCCCTTTGTAACATCTGACCACCCAAGAGAAAGACCGTGAATGAGGCCAACAACAGAATCCGCAGAGGAGCCTGAGGGAATAGAAGCTGACCAGAGACCAGATCTGCCTCTGCTCGCAAACTAGTGGTCTTTATGGCAAAAGTTATTTTTCAAAAAAGTAATGATGATTCTGTCTCCTGTATTCTATTAAAAAATTCCAAGAAATACCCATTTTTATTCAATCCCAGGCAAAATTTCACATAGCCTGCAATGTCAAGCTGATCTCCAGAAAGTTTATTTAAAAGGCCAATCATGCATAAGGGATGTACAGTAACAATGGGCGTAGATGTTGGCCACCCATCAATCTACTAACAAAATGCCAAAAGACTTTGTACAGCGCCTTGAGCAAGTAGTCATGGGACTGTTTCCTTTCCCTTCCTTCAACATTTCCTTCAACACACTGGGAAAAATACAGATCCATCTCTTCTTTCCTCCATATACCCTGCTTCTCCACACACCTGCTAACATCGCAATGTCATTATAAGTTCTCACAGATGATCAACTGTCAACAAAATACTTTGCGTGTGCCTAGCACAGGCTTGACACATAATCGGTACTTAAGATTGTACTTATCGTGTGAGTCTTTTTGGAGGGATGGGTGCATTTCTTACACAAGCGGGTTTTATTGAACGTGCTGAGCAAGAAACATCCCATTTTAAAAAGTCAGCAAGATCTCAAAAGACTAGAATAAGCTAAGGAAGGGAACATTCTGGACTTTAGAAGTTGTTTCAAGATGGAAGTTAGTTAAGTGTGGTCTAGGCAAGAACTGATCTCTACTACTAACTGCTGAATTCTATCAAGGATGATGACGCCAGCAAATAAAAGGAAATTATGTGACACAACTATGTGTGTGGTGGAGGACTTCTTATTTTCAATAGAGATTTATTCCCTACTCACTTCCACTCTTGGACCAGAGTTCTGTTTGCTAAGAGAAATGAACTACCATATATTAGCAAACATTGTCAACATTTTCCTCAATATGGTGTCCCACCCAAAATTCTTCTTTATCAGGCAGATTTTCTGTTTTCGTGGCTTGCCACCCTCTAGAATGGTTCTGCTTTGCCAATATTTCCTCTAAAACTCAACAAAAATGCCATGTGGATGATTCAAACCTTGCCTTGCACAATAGAACTAACACCTGCCATGCTCCTGGAATGACACTTTGAGCCCAACAATACCCATGGCCTTCATTTTCGCACCTTTCCATTCACCCTTCCGAAAAGGATGCCTGGCGATGTCAAAAGGATGAGAACATCTGTATTCTCAAGTGCCATTACATTCAATTAGACAGGAACTCAAGTATAATATCCTTGATCATCACCCATTCATAGTAATTTAGAGCTTTTCTTTTGAGTCTAAAGTTGCAACAGTCGTTGCAAGATAATCAGCCTGATTGAAAGACAGAAGGCTAAAAAGGGGCAAAACAGAACTGGGAAAGGAGCAATCTTAACCAACTTATTCAGTTTTGAAATTTTTTAATTGACTCTTCTGAAAGAGTTAGCAGCCAATATATATTTGGCCTACAGGTAAATATTAGAACACTATCCCAGGAGAACTTAGGTTTCATATGTCTCCAATGACAAATAAAAAGGCTTGGAAATTATTAACACATAGGTCACAAGAAAATTTCAGCCAGGCATTAGTTGTTCACACCAGTACATTTAGCTATTCACGAGCTTGAGGTCTGATGATCACAGATCAACAGCTAGTCTGAGCAGGAAAGTCTGTGAGACTCTTATGTCCAATTAACCACCACAAAAGCACAAGTGGCACTGTGGCTCAAAGTGATAGAGTACTGGACTTGAACAAAACAGCTCAGAGAGAATCCCAGCCCCGAGTTCAAATCCTATGACTGACAAAAAAAAAAAAAAAAGGACAAAAGAAAATTTCACTCAGTAGTAAACACCTTAGGGTCCTTTCAGAAAACCCAATTCAGACAGCATTTCTACATATCAGCTTCTGATTTCACAGTCCAGCCCATGAATTTTCTGGCCCAGTTATTATTGTATTATTATAGTTACTGTATGACTTGCATGTGAATGTATTTCTCATCTTTGACCATTGAAATATGTGCTATTATTTCAATGAGCTTAAGCTGAATCAACATACAAGGTCAGGCCCCACTTCTACAGCACAGTAATAGTTCTTGATCCATATAATTTTAAAGCCCTATAATCTATGAGTCCTAGCGCATACACCTATGTGACTTTAGAAATGTTCAGTGATTGGATCCTCTATAGCATTCACATTTCCTAGATGTTGAAATGGAATATTAAAATAAGAAAGTTTTGGCAGCCTCCAAGAAAAAAGGTTGAGTGCCTCAAGCTATTAATTTTTATTGAATTGAGCCCTTTAATTGCTTGGGAAATGTTTTATAGGCTTTTCCTTTGACGGTTCTATAGAAAGATCCATATAACAGCTCCTGTGGTATTTCTGAAGGACCAAGTAAAATATTAAATATATGGGAGATGCATTTATTTTATTTTCTAGTTTTATAACCTTTATCTAAAATTTTTTGTTAGTATTTACCAATTGTGTCCAGGGGATACATTGTGATACTTCCATTTATAACATTCATTGCTGAAATTTGTCCTCCATTACTCTTTCATATCTGTTTCTCAATTTTTATTTTTATTATTTTAATTTACTTTTCTTGTAAAGTACAAAGGGGTTATAGTTATATAGGTCATGTACTGAGTACATTTCTTTTGGAACAAAGTGACCTCTTCCTTCATTTACTCCCCCATTCCCTCCCCCCTGCCTCAAACCATCCCCAAGTTATACAGATTAATTTTCAACACAATGTATCTTATGAGTTTCCCTCCTCCATTTGTTCACATTTTGTTCTACCATTTCTGTACTTCCCTTTACTCTCCCCCAAACAGATAAACTTACATACAAGGCAAAAAGCATAGAAATCACAAACAACAACAAAAGGGGAAAAATCATAAAAAGTTAAATAAAAAAATCTCTTGTTTCCATTTCTTGAAGTTCACTTCAGTAAACATCCTTTTGTATTATCATTTGCACATAGCTATTGAGCTTTTGTGATCCTCTCCTAAGAATATCCTTCTTTGGTCTCACTGTTTGAATGTCGAGAATCCTGTATAATATTTCATGTATAAGTGGTATGATTTGTCTTTTACTATCCACTGTGTTTCCCTGTAGATTCCTAGGCCCATTCTCATGACTATAAAGGAAGGAGACCATGCAACATATGTTTCTTTTGGTCTCGCTCACTTTGATTAATATAATTTTTTTATTATTGTCAAGGTGAAGTACATATGGGGTACAGTTACATACATTGGATAGTGAATACATTTCTTGTCCAACTTGTTACGACTCCCTCATTTTTTTCCTACCTTTCCTCCTTCCCAATTATACCACCCCAATTTGTACAGTTAATTTCCAACATATTTTCTTGGAAATATTGCTGTTGCATTGGATTGCATTTTACACTTTATCTCACCATTTTTATGCTCCCCTTCCCTTCCCTAATTCAGACAGGCATATATAAAATAACCATGGTACCAGAATCAGCAGTGACTACAGGGGCTAAGTCATAGGGAACATGAACAGAAGAAAAAAGAAAAAAATCACACAGTACGGTGAAACTAACCACATAATGATAAACCACTTATTTCCATATTTTGGAGACCATTTCTCTTAGCATCATCTTATGTAATCATCTGTATATAGCTATTGAGCTATTGTGATCATCTGCTAGGTCTATCCTAGACATATACTAATTATTACCAATAAGGGAGAACATACGGTTTATGTTTCTTTGGGTAGGGCTTTCTTAGTGTAATTTTTTCTACTTTTTTCTAACTATTTCCATTTCCTTATGATTAGAGCAATATCATTCTTTCTGATGAAAGCATAGAATTCCATTGTGTACATATACCACATTTTATTGATCCATTAATTTTCTTGAGGGGCATCTGGGTGATTCTATATCTTGGATATGCTAAACAATGCTGCAATGAACATGTGGTGCTGTTAGCCTTAGTGTGGTTTGGGGTTAATTGGATAAATGCCCAGGACTGGAATTGCTGGGTCATAGGAAATTTCTATTTTCAGTGTCTTGAGGAACCGTTATACTGCTTTCAGAATAGTTGAACAAATTTACATTCCCACTAACTGTAGAACAGTTCCCTTTGGCCATATCCCCCACCCCCAGCATTTGTTATTGTCACATTATTTTTTTCCCCTTATTTATTGTCAAAGTGATGAACATAGAGGTTTCAGTTTTGTACATTAGGACTTGGGTACTTTTCTTGTACTGTTTGTTACCTCCATCATTCCCCCCTCCCCCTCCCTCCCCACTCCCCTTCCCCCCTTGTACTGTTTGTTACCTCCATCATTCCCCCCTCCTCCTCCCTTTCCACTCCCTCTCCCCCATTGTACTGCTTGTTACCTCCATCATTCCCCCTCCCACTTCCCCCTCCCCCCTCGTGCTTTTTCTTATCCCCATTATTGCCCCTCCCCCCTGTACTGTTTGTTACCTCCATCATCCCCCTCCCCCTCGGGCTGTTTCTTATTTCCATTATTCGCACTCCCCCTCCCCCTTGTACTGTTTGTTACCTCCATCATTCCCCCCTCCCCCACCACCTCTCCCCTTGTACTGTTGTTACCTCCATAATTCCCCCCTCCTGTCCCCACTTGTACTGTTTGTTATGTCCATCATTCCCCCCTCCTCTTCCAGCTCCACTTGTACTGTTACCTCCATCATTCCCCTCCCCTCCCTCTCCATTCCGCCCTGCTACTGTTTGTTAACTCTATCATTCCCCCATCCCCTCCCCCTCTCCACTTGGACTGTTTCATACTTCCATCTTTCCACCTTGCCCTGCCCCCTCCCCTTCCCCCCTTGTACTGTATTTTACCTACATCATACCCCTCCTCTCCCCATTGTACTCTTTGTTCCCTCCATCATTCCCCCTACCCCTCCCCTTTGTACTGTTACCTCCATCATTCAGCTTACCCTGCCCTCCCCCCTCCCCTCCCACTTCTACTGTTGTTCCCTCCATCATTCCCCTCCCCCTCCACCTCCCACTACCCCTTTTACTGTTACCTCCATTATTCCCCCCTCCCCCTCCCCCTTGCACTGTTACCTCCCTCATTCCCCCTCCCCATCTTCTCCCCTCTCCACTAGAATGATGATGTTTATCACTGGGAAGTTTAAAATGTATATTGTCAAATTTATGTAGGTACTAACTCTCGATAAAGAAAAATATATATATATATATGTATCTTCATAATTAGAAGCATTCGGGTGGGGAGGGGGTGCTATGCTTGAACTCAACAAGACCACTGTCCTAAGCTTTGTCAGCTTCAGGCCAATGCTATATCACTTGAGCCACAGCTCTGTTTCCCTTTTTTACATTTATTTTAAAGCAGGAGAGGAAAGTTTATTACCGAACTGCTGCCCTGTGGTGGTGATGATCCATGGCCGGAGAGAAGGGAGAAAAGGGAGAGACCAGTTGACCCTCATCCAGCCCTGCCTAATCTAGGGCAGGGGATTGGGTCAGATGGATTAGGATGTGACTTTAGGGAAGGGGAAGGTACCTGCCTCTAGGCTTGCTGGTTACCCAGTAACTGTGTGGAGACTTAATGAGGTGGGGGGCATCTGCTTGGAGCCCTCCAGGAGGGACCTAATCTTCCAGCCTTTTAATAGCTATGGAAAAGGACGACGACTCTCTGGCTGCTTCCTGCTGGTAAAGGGCGTCGACATTAGGGCTAAAAGGCAGAAACGTGGCCCCTCCTGAAGACGGAGAGCAGCAGGGTCCCTTGGTGTTAGATGGCAGTCCTTGAATGAAGCCTGGAAGAAGTCTCATGAGGCAGGGGCTGGATTTGTCCAGCCTCTGGTTCCCATTTTGAAGGTTCTTTTTATTGGGTCTGTTTTTGTTTTGTCAGTCCTGGGGCTTGGGACTCAGGGCCTGAGCACTGTCCCTGGCTTATGTTTGCTCAAGCTATCAATCTGCCGCTTGAGCCATAGCGCCACTTCTGTCCTTCTCTGTTTCTGTGGTTCTGGGGCATTGAACCCAGGGCTTCATGCATGCTAGGCAAGCACGCTTCAAGTTAATTTCACTTTACCAACCCTAGACAATGTCAACTAACTTTCTGCAAACTTGTAAATTATGTCTCCTCCTTATTTCCATGATAAAAAACATCAGTCCTTAGAACTACTTGCTCTTAACCATATTATTTAAGAGGAAAAATATTATTCTGATGAACTGATATATACGTATATTCTGCTCCAAAAGAATACATTTTAATTTTCTAAACCTCTTGAGTTTGCTAAATGGTACACTGCTGTTGTGAATTGTGACTCACCATTCACAAATTTTCCAGTAAGTAAACGTGCTTACATCTGTTTGATTCCATGCGCATGTAATTTATTGAACCTTGAAAACCTTCTTCCTTGTACCATTTGCTAACATGAAAAGGGAGCATTCTCTGGAGGATCATAGTTAAAAGTAGGGCTATTCAGAAAAGATGCTTCATGCAAGCATCGTGGCTAAGAAGACACTTCTAAAGGCCCTCATAAACAGATTGAGAGCAACAAAAGCAGAAGATGAAGCCCAGAGTTGAATATCACTGAAATGATCATGATTGCAATCAATCCTGACAAAGAGAAAGTTGGATTTTCTACAAACTGGATGGACATTTGGTGGGAAAAACAATGAGACAAGTTGCCTGGCACCAGTGGCTCATGCCAATAATCGTAGCTACTAAGGAGGTTGAGATCACAGTTCACAGTTGGAAGCCAGCCCAGGCAGAGGAGTCTATGAGACTCTTCTCTCCAATTAAATTATAGAAAATGTTTCAGTGTGCTCCTTCCCTTTAAAACTTGTACAGGGCTGGGAATATGGCCTAGTGGTAAAGTGCTCGCCTCGTATACAGGAAGCCCTGGGTTCGATTCCTCAGCACCACATATATAGAAAAAAGCCAGAAGTGGAGCTGTGGCTCAAGAGGTAGAGTACTAGCCTTGAGCAAAAAGAAGCCAGGGACAGTGCTCAGGCCCTGAGTCCATGCCCCAGGACTGGCAACAAAAACAAAACAAATAAACAAAAAGATACTGAGTGAAAATAGTTTTAAAAAAATAAAATAAAACTTGTACAATAATGAGTAGACAAGGCAGGACTTAGTGGCATATATGAAAATAATTAGAAGTTTAAGTAAGCATGAAGCTCTATGTCTGTGGACAGAAGTACAACTCCAGAAAGAATATGACTGCGATTGGAGGTTCCTTAGCAGACAGTATGATATACAGAACTGAAGTTTTCTTCTCTGAACAAACTGCAGCTTTATTCAGATCTGGTATTGCAAGCAAGCACTCTAAGAAAAAACAAACTCAAAGTGCAAAATCTCATTGGAGGAATTCAAGAATGCAATGTGAAAAAATTGTAGGTAGCCTCTGACTACACACAGAACACTGAGAACTTTCGAGGGCAGCACAGGTGGCACAATAGGCGGGGCCGGACTGGAAGGCAGGCTATGTGTCCATGTTAGCAGGGTGCCAGTGGGCCTTAAAAGCCATTATGAAACACCATATCTCAGTAGTTATGTACCTATGATCACATAAAATGATGTGAAGTGAAACAAACTCTAAGACATGGAAACAAATGGGTTATCATTGTTGTTATTTTTAACGTGCTATATGAAATCATTCCTTTTTCCTTTTGCTTATCTTCCCTATGGTTTGGCCTTGTTGTCACTGTTTTTGATTTTGATACCCTGGATATATATATATATATATATATATATATATATATATATATATATATATATATATGTGTGTGTGTGTGTGTGTGTGTGTGTGTTTGTGTGTGTGTGAGTGTGTGAGTGTGTGTGTGTGAATTAGGGAAGGGATGGGAACATCAAAATATTGAGGCAAATGGTAAAACGAGAACGAATGCAAAAGTAATAACTACAAGATATGTTGTAAACTAACTGTAAAAATGGAGGGAGGGAAAAATCTGGAAGAAAAATGAGGGATGAGGTAGCAAGTTTGATGAGAAATGTACTCATTACTTTAGGTATGAAAATGTAACCCCTCTGTATACCAACTTGAAAATAAACATAAATTAAAGAAAGATGCCCTGAGCTCAAGTATTAGTGCACATATGTATATGGATACTCTCTCTATCTCATACACACACGTACACACACACACGCACACACACACACACACAGAGTCATATTTATTTTGAAATACCCAATAGATAGCTTAAAGCTGTGTGGAATAGAAGCAGGAACCCAGGTGATCTCTGCAAATAGTAAACCCGACACGGCAGCCTCTGTGAACTGTCCAGGGGGACCTTCCTGCTCATTAACCCAGGGTTCACTTCCACAGCAAGATACTGTACCTCCATGAGTACACATGATATACCTCAGTGTGCACTGACAAATTATACCCAGCCCACTATGCAACACTGGACTTCTCTGCAGAAAGACATGGGGATTGTGCAGCCTTGTGACTCCAATGTGTTCATGGCCATGCACACGTACTGTGTAGGAATACTAACAGGTGGATCTTGAGCCCAACCCTGTCATATGGCAGTAGAAGCAATCACAAGGTGGAGGGAAGAGAATTTGTCTTCTACTGTTGCTTCCACCACCACAATACCATAGTGAATGCCTCCAACTAAAGGGAGACCCAGATCCTGTTTGTCATAATCACCCTCTGCTTCCTTTACTCCTAAAGAAACCCACACTGATACCCATCATCTTTACTCACAGGGTATGCTTCAAACAACAGTTCTCATTTGGGACATTATTTGAAAGCATCTGGAAACATGTTTGTTTGTAGAATTACGGATACAACCGGCTCCTAGGTCAAAGCACAGGATGTTGTTACACATCCAACAGGACACATGGACAGCCACGTAAAGGGAAGAATTAGCCAGAGTCTTGACACCACTGTTTCTTTTAGACCCAACTGATTTTTGCAGCCCTAGGAGAGCTTAGCCAACTCCCAAAGTATTTACTAGTAAACATGGCTGCAGTACCTAAACCCATCTTTATGAGCGCTGTTGAGGGTCCTTAAAAATAATGGCCAGGAAAAGCTCACCTGCAGAGAGGATCAAAATCTTACAGTTGACCTAACAACTGACAGGCATCATTTAGCTTCAGGAAAACCACCTAATTGGTGTGTCAACAGCTTTCTACATGGTATCATAATTCTCAGCAGAGAATTTCCAAATTACATAAGAAAAAGAAAATCAATTACTAATTTTTCAAACAAAAAAGGGGGGGCTGCTACTTTAGAAGCTGCAAAGAGTAAACCAACTGGAAACTATGAACTCAAATACCCATCATAATATAGGGTTAAATTCATTAATATTGGGCACAACTGATTACAGACTACATTTTAATACACTTTTAGTTATTTTTGGAGACTTTAATTAGTTTGATACCCAGTTAGTTCTTCCCAAGACCTTAACAGCCCATATCTAGCTCTAAATAATAAGGCAGGCTTAGTCACAATGAACATTTCACTAGGTCTCTGGGTTACTGGTCCCAGTTCTGGTCTGGCCACTGATCCTGATTTTTAGAGCTGAAGGCTAGCACTCTACCACAGCTGCACTTTCTGCTGTTTTTTTTTTTTTTGTTTTGGGTTTTTGTTTTCTTTTGGTGGTCATATGGAGTCCAGAATCTCAGTCAATTTCCTCCCCAGGCTAGCTTCCAACTGCAATCCGCACTTTGAGTCTTCTAAATAGCTAGGCATTAATCACCAGCACACAGCAATTTAAAAATATTTTCCATGAGTGGAGGAGCAGCAGAGTCCTAGCTCAGCTCTCTCCAACACCCCAGTCTAAACACTCCAGAAATTTTTACTCCTAGAAAGACAGCCCAAGTAAGTTATCACAGTACAGGGATTCTGTCCAGGAAGGAAAAATCGACTTTGCTGGCCTGAAAACACAGATTTGAGTTCTGGGCCCCATCCCTCTGCCAAGCCATTGCTGGTGCTGGCACAGTATCCCACAGTTCGTGCACCTAAAGCACACAGAGGTGACCAAGAATAAATCCTCCAGATGGTGGCAGACAGACGTGGATCACAGGCTGAGCATGGACAGGCCAAAAATGCAAACAAACATGTGTACCCTACAAAAGATATTCTCACTCGTGCCCACAGAGAAACTTTTGGGAGGTAGCCTTCCCCCACTGCCAGAGCACAGCGCCATCTCTGACACTGGCATAGGGTCAGACCAGACTGGAATTAAACCCGGCCTGGGGAAAGCCAGGACAAAGGGGCCAGCTTTGAAAAGGGCAAGAGGGACCGACCAATGAGAGCCAGCTCCACCCAGCAGCACAACCCCTGCCCAGGCAGGAAGCTCATCCGGGCCACAGTTCACACACTCAGGTGAACTCAGCCAGAGGTGCCCGCCCTGCCCGCCTGAATTTCTAAATTAAAACGGAAAGTGGAGAGCAGGTACTAGCAGCAAAGAACAACCAGATGGGAGAACAAACAGTTCCCGAGACAGATAAATGGCCCCATCACAGAGGAAGCCTAATTCCCAGACCAAAAAGGAGTTGAATTCCATAGCCAGCTCTGTTCAGGAGGCTGTCATGCCCATGCGGGAGGAACCACCCAAAGGCAAGCGGCTCTCAGACAGGTAAACCAGTCCAGAGCCAACCCGCCCTGCTGAGTACACAGGCTCTTCAAAGCCAGGCGATAAAAGCACCAGTCTCACAGCAGATGGGAGGAGCCAGGGCTCCCAAGACTGTTCACTCCCCCCATTTACAGAGGACACCCAAGTCCTATGTGCAAGCTGTGTGAATCACAGAGCCTCAGGATTTCACTGACAGGGGAGGAGGGTCAGAGCTGATCCACCCCCTGAAAACTGAAAGCAGGTCAAACCACACAAGCATCAAAATAGACTACACACCAATGCAAGGAAACCCGAGACTGGAGAAAGCCCACCCAAACAAGGAAGACTCCAATGGTTTAAACATTTTTTTAAACTTTTTTTTTCTATCTTTCATCTCTGAAATGTCGTTGATGTTTTGTTTTCCATTTTTGTTTGTTTTATCATTTTTTTATTTTCTTTTTCTGGGGGGATTGTTAATTTTTCTGTGTTTTGTGCATTTGTCTTCCAGTATTTTTTATTTATTCTCAATTCACATTCTCTTTCTTTTTAATTCGTTTCTTGTGACTACCACCTTGACACTTTTCTGCTAACTCTCCATGATCTTCATTTTAACCTTGTTCTTTCTACCGATTCTACTCTTCACATTTCCATGCCACTGAAACTAAACCAAAATCATCCCTCCCCAATTACATTTTACTCGATTCTCTTCACTACCTCTAACCTACTGTCCAGATTTACCTCCAGGACCTCCAGACTCCATTGACCCCCAGTTATTGGATAGAGGGTATGCCTGTTCAACCCAAGTGAATCAAAGTGGTTCATAGAGAAATCCAGCCAGTTCAAAAAGTGCATAAGAACAAAAATTGCTCATAGGATTGTAACAGTAAAGAATTAACTACTGAATACAGGGCTCAGGATTGGTTGTTATGTTGAAAATGTATTCTTTAGGAACACCAAATCAAATTCTATATACAGTTATACAAGGTATCTGTATATAATTGTGAACGTCTAAGATTTACACGACATTGCTTGGTAAGGTTTACTTTGTGTCTTAAATGGTGCTCAAAGGTGCTTGTAGATTGGCATTCCCGTTCCGAAAGGGCAGAAGAAACTCAAGATGGTAAACAATGGAGTCCAATTTCCCACTCAAAACAAGCAGGAAGCATAGAATCCATCCATCCATAGACATCAATCAATCCATAAAGTAATAGACGATTTCATGGCCTCAACATAGAGAAAGATAGATGAACTTGAAGAGGCAAACGAAAAGATAGTTACCCAGCTAAAAGATTGGAGAGACAGCACTCAAAACCAAATTAATGAAGAAAAGAATTCCATGCAGGACGTAAGAGATACTTATAGCAAGGACATGGAAATCATCAGGAAAGACCAGTCAGAAGGAAAAGAGATATGAAATCAAGTAGCTAGTCTACACTCCCAACTAGAAGAAGCAGAGGATCGAATCTCAGGAGCTGTAGATTCCCTAGACTCTATGAAGAAATGTCAAAAAAACAATACCAAAACAATCCAATCGACAAAACAGATTACTCCAGGAGCCCCAAGACCCAATCAGGAAGCCCAATTTAAGGCTAATAGGTATTGAGGAAAACCTGGAGAAAAAATTAGGGGAATGGGCAAACTATTTAACAGAATATAGCCGAGAACTTCCCAAATATCCCGGAGGATAGGCTGATACAGATACAAGAAACATTTACAACCCCAAACCGACCAGACCAGAGGAGGACATCCCTCCGACACATTGTCAACAAAACAGGATAATAGAGTCCAAGGAAAGAATCTTTAAAGCTGTTATGGAGAAGAAAATAATCACATATAAAGGAAAACCAATCAGAATTACCCCAGACTTCTCAGCAGAAACCTTGAAAGCAAGGAGAGCGTGCATGAAGTATACCAAACCCTAAATAAGAAAAACTATCAACCAAGAATACTGTACACAGCTAAACTCTCATTCATAGCCGCAGGCTCATTAGTTGGATCAAAAATCAAAATCCATCTTTCTGTTGCCTCCAAGAGACACATCTATCCAGCAAAAGCAAACATCTAAAAGTGAAAGGATGGAATAAAATCTACCAGTAAATGCCCCCCAATAGAAGGCTAGAGTTGCAATTCTACAAATTAAATTCTATAAATTAAAAATGGTAAGAAGAGACAAAGAAGGTTACTACATACTAATAAAGGGTTCACTCCTACAGGAGTATTTAACCATCCTAAATATCCACACATCAAATACAGGAGCACCCAACTTCAACAAACATACACTACTAACTCTAAAAACACGCATATACCCAAATACATTGATAATTGGAGACTTTAACACTCCACTGTCACCTCTGGGCAGATCAACATGCCAAAAATGGAACAAAGAAACCACACAACTAAACAAGTGCATAGACGAAATAGACATAACCAACATCTACAGAATAATTCATCAAGCAATACCAGAATAGACATTCTTTTTGGCAGCACATGGAACAGTTTCCAAAATAGATCACATCTTAGGGCACGAAGAAAATCTGCACAAATTGCGAAGGATCAAAATCATTCCCTGCATTCTCTCAGACCACAAAGGAATAAACCTAGAGCTGAACTCAAATAGCCACCACACAAAATCCTACAAACCATGAAGACTAAGCAACATACTGCTGAACCATCTGTGGGTCATTAAAGAAATAAGGACAGAAATTCAAATGTTTACAGAATTCAACAAACATAAGTACACAATGTACCAGCTTCTTTGGGACACAGAAAAGTCTATACTCAGACGAAAATTCATATCTCTCAGTGCATACACCAACAATGTGGATAAACAGAAACTCAACCACTTAAGGAAGCACCTTAATCTTCTCAAAAGAGAACAACAAGCCAAACCCAAAGTCAATAGATGGAAGGAAATAATTAAAACCAAATCAGAGTTAAATAAACTAGAGACAAAAAAATTGAAACAATCAACAAAACAAAGAGTTGGTTCGTTGAAAAAAATTAACATGATAGACAAACCCCTAGCAAACCTGACCAAAAAACGAAGGCAGCACACCCAAATAAACAAGATCAGAGATGAAACAGGTAACATCACCACAGAAACATCCAAAATTCTGAACACAATAAGGGACTATTTTGCAAACCTTTACGCCAACAAATTCAAGAACCTGGAAGAAATGGATGGTTTTCTAGAAAAAATTGATATCCCCAAACTTAATCATGAATATTTAAACCTTCTAAACAGACTCATATCCAGCATTGAAATAGAAACAGCAATAAGTGGTCTCCCATCCGAAAAAAGTCTAGGTGCAGATGATTCACAGCAGAATTCTACGAGGCCTTCAAAACAGAACACACACCAATATTTTTCAAACTCTTCTATGAAATTGAAAGAGAAAGTTCATTACCAAACATATTCTATGAAGCCAACGTAACCCTCATCCCGAAACCAGGCAGGGACTCATCACGAAAAGAGAACTGTAGACCGATTTCCCTGATGAACATAGACACAAAAATTCTCAACAAAATTCTGGCCAATCGAATTCAACAGTCATAAAAAAAATCATACACCATGACCAAACTGGATTCATCCCAGGGATGCAAAGTTGGTTTAATATATGCAAGTCAATTATTGTAATCCACCACATCAACCGGAGCAAGGTAAAGAACCACATGGTTATATCTCTGGATGCGGAAAAGGCGTTCGATAAAATCCAGCACCCATTTATGATAATAGCCCTGGAAAAACTGGGATTCCTGGGAACATTCCTGAATAAAATAAAGGAAGTTTAGGACAAACCAACTGCAAGCATAATTCTAAACGGTGAAAAGCTAAAGCCATTCACTTTGAAATCAGGAGCAAGACAGGTATGTCTGCTCTCTCCCCCTCCTCTTCAACAGAATACTAGAATTCCTAGCCAGAGCAATTAGGCAAGAAGAGAACATAAAGGGATTCCAAGTAGGAAAAGATGAAGTGAAACGTTTTCTTTTTGAAGATTACATGATCCTATACCTAAAGAACCCCATAGACTCTACTCCCTAGCTACTAGAGCTGATCCAACACTTTGGCAAAGTGGCAGGATATAAAATAAACACTCAAAAATCAACAGCCTTTTATATGCTAATGACCCAAAGACCGACACTGAAATCAGGAAAGCAACTCCCTTTGCAATATCCTGAAAAAACTTAAAATACCTAGAAATAACCTTAATCAAAGAAGTGAAAGACCTCTATGATGAGAATTTAAAAGCATGAAAAACAAAATTAAGGCAGGACAAAGGAAGTGGAAAAAACTCCCATGCTCCTTGATTGGGAGAAATAATATAGTCAAAATGGCAATATTGCCAAAGGCTATTTACAAATTCAATGCAATACCCATTAATACCCCAACACCATTTTTTAATGAAAGAGAGGAAGCAATCCAGAAATTCATATGGAACATTAAAAGACCCAGAATAGCAAAAACAATCCTAAGAAGAAAGAACAGTGCTGGAGGAATTACAATACCCAACTTCAAGCTCTCTTATAAAGCTATAGTAGTAAAAACAGCCTGGTGTTGACACCGGAACAGGCCTGAAGACCAATGGAACTGAATTGAAGATCCAGAAATGAACCCACAGATCTATGCCTACCTTATCTTTGATAAAGGAGCTAAAAAATAGTCTGGAAGAAAGATAAACTCTTTAACAAATGGTGTTGGCAAAACTGGTTCAACACATGCAACAAACGAATACCAGATCCTTATATATCACCCTATACCAAAATCAATTCCAAATGGATCAGACTAGCAATCTTGTATGCAATAAAAACATTGAACAAAGGCAAAGTCAGATTTAAACATCAAATGACCCCATTTTCTTCAAACACATTGACACTGATTTCTCTTTAGTCTTTTTCAACAATGATATTTTCCTCATACGTGTTTATTACAATAAATTCTTCCTGAAGCAATAAATGCTTACTGTTGCATGGGATTTTTGGTTTGTTGGTCCTGGGACTTGAACTCTGGGCACTGTCCCAAGCAACTTTTGCTCAAGGCTGGCATTCTACCACATGAGCCACAGTGCCATTTCCAGATTTTTCTGAGTAGTTTATTGGAGATAAGAATCTCATTGACTTTCCTGCCCCAACTGTCTTCAAACTGCAATCATCAGATCTCAGGCACCTGAACAGCTAGGATTATAGGCTTTGAGTCCCGGGACCTACCTTTGCCTGCATTTCTTTGCTGTGGTGTATACATTAAAGAACAGGAAGTATTTGTGTTTCTTACTGTCAGCAGAACTATGTTGAAAACTTAGAAATAACTTGAGAGTACCAACATTAGGATTCATCGCCATGATGTGGCAAAGGCATGGGAGGTTTAGAAATCTTCACATGTGATAGACAGGCTCTTCTGAAGAGACAATGCCCATATTAAACTTATGGCTTCTACTGTGTAACCTCCAACATCCTAAAAATATCCCAGAGACTTTGACGTTCTTGCCACTAAAGATGGTAAGATATGGTGAACAGAGGATGTTGTCCTAATGATCTAGGACTAGATTTCATAAGTACATAGATGCCCTCATACCAATTAATAGGATCACCTTAAATACCATCTAAAAAGCTATGCTGTTTAAAGCCAGCACTAGCCTTAAAGACTGTGAGCCTGTTATCACCAAGTAACCAGCCAAAAAGAAAAAGCCTGGAAGTAGGGCTGTGGCTCATGTGGTAGAGCACTAGCCTTGATTTAAAAAAGAAAAAATCAGACCACTCCCAGGCCCTGAATTAAGCACCCAACAGGCACAACATACTCTAAAATGAAACATGTAAAGATACACGCAAACCTAATTCAATAATTAATGAAACAGAAAAAGACTAGGTGTTCATCATGATACCCTAGTATGAATGAGCAAAGTAGAGTAAATGCTAAACACGGCGTGCTTTCCCTGCTCAGGCAAGGCCAGCCCAGGTTTTACTAAGCCTCAACAATGAATGAGGCCCCACAGGACTTCTGCCCTTACAAGGAGACCATTTTGCACCAGGGTGGGACCTTCCTGGAAATGACCACTTTGCCCTGAACCCATGTCTATCCTCAGCCAAACCCTTGGGAGGCAAGTCCCTCTGCTGGAACTTTTTGGAGAATGGAGCAAAGATCTCTTTCCTGGCAACTCGGGGATTTGAGGACATTTGGATACTTCTCCACTCTGAAGCTTCTTTGCAGTTATCCTACTCATATTTATACCATATGGCACCAATGAGATGCTCAACTAAGCATTCTTTGCACACAATTTTACTAACTCACTCAGTTCTTCAATATTTATTAAGACTATCATGGGCTGGGCACTGGAAAACCTGTAGCATACAATTTTTCATTATAACTTTGACTCTGAGGACCATAATAACATACCTCTTAACTAGCATCATTCTATGGCAGTGATTTTTAGATTACATTCCTTAGATGCTGTTTTAGTTCTAGAGAGCTTCCATGCAGTATTGCTAATCATCAAGAGGTGCTTCTCTTTCTATTTTTGATGGAGAAGGTAACTGAGGCTGGAAGCACTTAAAGACCTTCCCTTATTGACTGTCAAAGTGATGAAAAGAGTGATTACAGTTTCATACGTTAGGCCTTGAGTACATGTCTTGTACTGTTTGTTACCTCCATCAGTGCACCCTCCCCATCCTCCTCCTCCTGCCCCCTTGTACTGTTACCTCCATCATTCCCCATCCCCCTTCCCTGTGCAAAATTAGATCCTTATATATCATCCTGCACCAAAATCAATTCCACATGGATCAAAGATCTTGAAATTATAACAGATACCTTGAAAGCACTAAAAGAAGTAGGAGAAACACTTGGGCTCCTTGGCACAGGACAGACCTTCCTTAACAAAGAGCCATAAATGCTACAAATCAAAATGAGGACGAGCAAATTGGATTGCATCAAATTGCTGAGCTTCTGCAGGGCAAAGGACATAGCTCACAAGATGAATGGAAAGCCTACAGATTGGGAAAAGATCTTTATCAGCCACACAATGCACAAAGACCTCATATGTAAAATATATGCAGAACTACAAAAAATTAAAATAAATTAAATTAAATTCCTCCAAAACAAAACCGCAAAGAACCAACAGCCCCCTCAACAAGTGGGCTAAAGACTTACAAAGAGACTTGTCTGATGAGGAAATGAGAATGGCCAAGAGTCATATGAAAAAGTGCTCTACATCTCTGGCCATAAAAGAAATGCAAATCAAAACAACATTGAGATTCCATCTCACCCCAGTAAGAATGACCTATATCAAGAAAACTAACAATAATAAATGTTGGAGGGGATGTGGACAAAAAGGGAACCCTACTTCATCGTTCATCGTTGGTGGGAATGTAAACTTGTTCAGCCACTCTGGCAAGTGGTATGGAGATTTCTCAGAAGGTAAACATAGAGCACCCTTATGATCCAGCAGCCCCACATTTGGCATCTACCCAAAGACCACAGAGAAGAACACACAAAAGCCACCAGCACAACAATATTCATCACAGCACAATTTGGCATAGCTAAAATATGGATCCCACCCAGTAACGCTCAGTAGATGAATGGATCAGGAAAATGTGGTACATATACACAATGGAAATTCATACCTCTGTCTCAAAGAATGACATTGCCGCATTTGTAAGGAAATGAAAGGACTTGGAAAAATTATCCTAAGTGAAGTGAGCCAGACCCAAAGAAACATGGATTCTATGCTCTCCCTCATAGGGAATAGTTAGCACAGGTTTAGGCTAGTCACAGCAGAGGATCACAAGAGCCCAATAGCAATACACTTATGAACACATAAGATGAGGCTAAGTGAAACATCCTCCATTTTATGGAAACAACTGTTATATCACTGCTGTAATTACTTTCAACATGCCATGTGTAACTGTAGCTTCTACTGTTGATGATGCTCTTGTATCCCCTTCCTGCGGTTGTACCTGCACTATCAGTTTATCTTATTTGAGTACTTTGGAAACTGTATATACTGGTATTAGAATTAGGAAAGTGAAAGGGAATACCAAAACCGAGAGACACAGGATAAAAAGACAAACGACTACAAAGGCAATGCTTTCAAAACTGTTTGGTGTAAGCCAAGTGAACAACTCTGGGGGGAGAGGGGCAGGGGGAGGGGAGGGTAAATGAGGGAGGAGGTAACAAACAGTATAAGAAATGTATCCAATGCCTAACATATGCAACTGTAACCTCTCTGTACATCACTTTGACAATAAATAAGAAAAAAAATGTTTTTCCTATGAGGAAAACAATACAGTCTATGTTTCTTTAGGTCTGGTTCACTTCACTTAGTAAATTTTTTTTGGAATAATTAGTACATGTTTAGGCTAGTCAAAGCCGAAGTCACAATAGCCCAATAGCTATGCCCTTATGGACACTTAAGATGATGCTAAGTGAAATGAGCTCCATGTTATGGAAACAAGTGGTATATCATTATTGTAATTATTTTCAACATGCGATATGAATCCGTACCCTTTTTATTTTCTCTCGTATTCCCTTCCTGTGGTTTTACCCCCACTATCACTGTATCTCATCTGAGCACCCTGGATGCTGTATATACGTGTATTAGAGCTAGGGAAGAGAAAGTAAATATCAAAATCAATAGACAAAGGATAAAAATACAAACAACTCCAAACACAATACTCACAAAACCATTTGGTGTAAACCAACCATACAACTCGTGGGTGGAAGGGGAAGCAGGAGGGAAGAGGTAGGCATGTGGAGGGGAGGAGGAGTTAACATGTTGGACAAGAAATGTACTCACTGCATTATATATGAAACTGTAACCCCTCTGTACTTCACTTTGACAATAAAGGAGAAAAAAGACAATAAATATTTTTGAAAGATTCTGAAACACCAAACATTTTTTAGAGTTTTGACATATAATGCTTAAGATTCTCATGTTAAAAACTAACATTTAGAATCAACACTCTCTTTCTCTGGCAATAGGAAAACTACCAACACATACACTGTTTGTGAATAAAGGTAAACATTTCCCTCAAAGAACTGCTAATCACCATACATTTCCTTTCTTCCTTCCTGTTATTTACTTCAGCCATTCTCTGGCCATAATCTGAGTGAAACCAGCCAAAAGGTACAGACACTGAGGCAGGAAGGGACAGATAGCATGAACACACCAAGGTGGCTGAGGCCTGAGCTATTTTGGATACTATAACCTCAACATTAGGCACAGGTAGTGAGAGAGGAAGAGAGAGATCAGGAAAAGTAGAAGCCAAATGGCTGCTAGGTATAAAAATCTAGAGAAGTGTGGACTTAAGACAGTTGTCAGAAGCTGCAACACAAAAATGAATAAGATGGAAATTAGATGGGATGTTCAAGGAAATAACCAAACGAGAACATACAACAAAATAAATCAAAGCTAGGACAGCGAAAAGAGTAGTGCAAAATTTGGGAGGTGGACAACCTATCCTGCGTTTATTAAAAAAATATGGCTTCTGCACAAGCACAAACATCTCTCCAGCCTTCCTTCTCTCTCTACACATAGAATAAGCATTCCCTCCTCTGCAGCCTTTGCAAACAAGAGACACGCGATATTTTTGTTAGATAATGAAACAAATACCAGTGATGAGCCAAAAACTTAAATAGAGTAAAAGAGTTGGGACAGCACTGTGTTCACTCTATGAGAAATATCCAACAGGAATGTGCAGTGTCTTTATTCAACCACAGTTGTTTATTCGAATCACAAAGTCTAATGATTAAAGCATGTCTTCAACCCTCTCATATCTGCTATTCTATTTATTCTTGTGTTATACATTTACAATGACCACTCTTAGGAATCTAGAAAGTTCTGAGGAAGAACTGGGGTAGGGGGGTGGTGCTTATGATTACTTCCCAAAGCATAAGGGTGAAAAACAGCAGCTCATCAAGTGGGGGCAAGGGGAGAGCGGGAGACAAATGAAGGGGAAGGGGGGGAATGTAGTCAAGAATTCATTGTACATACTACAAAAGTAAGAAAATGGAAAGGGTGGGCAGAGGAAGGAGGGGCAAGAATGTTGAAAGGGGTGAGGTGGGTTAAGATCTGCCATATTCATAAACTGCTTTGTCAAATGGCAACTCCTTTGCACAAATACTTAAAGATAGTTTTTGTAAGAACTCAGAAGCTCTTCCCTTCACAGTAGTAGGACAAATTATTAGTTCCTATGCA
>NW_025960340.1:0-29573 GCF_023159225.1 Perognathus longimembris pacificus
GCTCTGTGGTTCGCACAGGTTTCACATAGGACTTGGGTGTCCTCTGTAAATGGGGGAAGTGAACAGTCTTGGGAGCCCTGGCTCCTCCCATCTGCTGTGAGACTGGTGCCTTTATCACCTGGCTTTGGAGAGGCTGTGGACTCAGCAGGGCGGTTGGCTCTGGCCTGGTTTACCTGTCTGAGAGTTGCTTGCCTAGGGGTGGTTCCTCCCTCATGGGCAGGATGGCCTCCTGAGCATAGCTGGCTATGGAATTCAGCTCCATTTTGGGCTGGGAATTAGGCTTCCTCTGAGATGGGGCCATTTATCTGTCTCGGGAACTGTTTGTTCTCCTATCTGGTTGTTCCTTGCTGCCGGTAGCTGCTCGCCACTTTCCGTTTTAATTTAGAAATTCTGGCGGGCAGGGCGGGCACCTCTGGCTGAGTTCACCTGAGTTGTGAACTGTGGCCTGGATGAGCTTCCCACCTGGGCAGGGGTTGCTCTTCTGGGTGGAGCTGGCCCTCATTGGTCTGTCCCTTGCTCTTTTCAAAGGTGGCCCCTTTGTCCTCGCTTTCCCCAAGCCGGGTTTATTTCCAGTCTGGTCTGACCCTATGCCAGTGTCAGAGATGGTGCTTTGCTCTGGCAGTGGGGAAAAGGCTACCGATGCTTCTCTGTGGGCACGAGTGAGAATATCTTTTGTGGGGTACTCATGCTTTGTCTGCCATTTCGGCTGTCCATGCTCAGCCTGAGATCCACGTCTGTCTGCCACCATCTGGAGGATTTCACCTTGGTCACTTCTGGGTGGTTTAGGTCCATGAACTGTGAGACGCTGTGCCAGCGCCGGCACTGGCTTGGCAGAGGGATGAGGCCCAGAACTGAAATCTGTGTTTTCAGGCCAGCAATGTCAATTTTTCCTTATTGGACAGAATCCCTGTACTGTTATAACTTACTTGGGCTGTCTTTCTAGGAGTAAAAGTTTCTGGAGTGGTAAAACTGGGGTGTTGGAGAGAGATTACCTAGGGCTCTGCTGCTCCTCTGCTCAGGGAAAATTTTTTTAAATTGCTATGTGCTGGTGGTTCATGCCTAGCTATTTGGAAGACTCAAAAGTGAGGATTGCAATTGGAAGCTAGCCTGGGCAGGAAAGGCACTGAGATACTTGTCTCCAATTGACCACCAAAAGAAAACAAAACAATACAGCAGAAAGTGGAGCTTTGTGAGAGTGCTAGCCTTAAGCACAAAAGAACAGGATCATTGGCCAGACCAGAACTGGCACCAAAATCCCAGAGACCTAGTGAAATGTTCATTGTGACTAAGCCTGCCTTATTATTTAGAGCTAGAAATGGGCTGTTAAGGTCTTGGGAAGAACTAACTGGGTATCAAACTAATTAAAGTCTTCAAAATAACTAAAAGTGTATAAAAAATGTAGTCTATAATCAGTGGTGCCCAATATTAATGGATTTAACCCTATATTATGATGGGTATTTGAGTTCATGATTCCCCGTTGGTTTAGTCTTTGCAGCTTCTATAGTAGCAGCCCCCCATTTTGTTTGAGAAATTAATATTTGACTTTCTTTGTCTTTCTTATGTAATTTGGTAAATTCTCTGCTGAGAATTATGATACCTTGTAGAAAGCTGTTGACACACCAATTAGGTGGTTTTCCTGAAGCTAAATGACCCCTGTCAGTTGTTAGATCAACTGTGAGAATTTATCCCTTCTGCAGGTGAGCTTTTCCTGGCCATTATTTTTAAGGACCATCACCCGCGCTCATAAAGATGGGTTCAGGTACTGCAGCCATGTTTACTAGTAAATACTTTGGGTGTTGGCTAAGCTCTCCTGGGGCTACAAAAATCAGAGACCCACTCAGGTGGGTCTAAAAGAAACAGTGGTGTCAAGACTCTGGCTAATTCCTCCCTTTAGGTGGCTGTCCATGTGTCCTGTTGGATGTGTAACAACATCCTGTGCTTTGACCTAGGAGCCGGTTGCATCCGTAATTCTACAACCAAACATGTTTCCAGATGCTTTCAATGTCCTGCTTGGACAGTTCACAGAGGCTGCTGTGTCGGGTTTACTGTTTGCTGAGATCACCTGGGTTCCTGCTTCTATTCCACATGGCCTCAAGCTATCTATTGGGTATTTAAAAATAAATATGACTCTCTCTCTCTCTCTATGTGTGTGTGTGTGTGTGTGGTGTGTGTGTGTGTGTGTGTGTGTGTGTGTATGAGAGAGAGAAAGTATCCATCTACATATGAGTATTAATTCTTGAGCTCAGGGCATCTTTCTTTATTTTATGTTGATTGTCAAGTTGATGTACAGTAGGGTTACATTTACATACCTAAGGTAATGAGTACATTTCTTGTCAAACTTGCTATCTCATCCCTCATTTTTCTCCCACCTTTCCTCCTCCTGTATTTCCCCCTCCCTCCAATTTTACAGTTAGTTTACAACATATCTTGTAGTTATTACTGTTGCATTGGTTCACGTTTTACCATTTGTCTCAACATTTTGAAGTTCCCCTTCCCTTCCCTAATTCAGACAAATATATATATATATATATATATATATATATATATATATATATATATATATATATATATATTACCGAGGGTATCAAAATCAAAAACAGTGACAAGAGGGGCTAAACCATAGGGAAGATAAGCAAAAGGAAAAAGGAATGATTTCATTTAGCACGTTAAAAATAACAACAATGATAAACCAATTGTTTCCGTATCTTAGAGTTTGTTTCACTTCACATCATCTTATGTGATCATAGGTACTTAACTACTGAGCTATGGTGTTTAACAATGGCTTTCAAGGCCCCCTGGCACCCTGCTAACATGACACATAGCCTTCCTTCCAGTCTGAGCCCGCCTATTGTGCCACCTGTGCTGACCTCGAACATTCTCAGTGTTGTGTGTGTAATCAGAGGCTAGCTACAGTTTTTTCACATTGCATTCTTGAATTCCTCCAATGAGATTTTGCTTAAATAGTCATGCAGTGTAGGGTTTATTGAAATGTATAGTCTTGAGTCTTTGGACACATTTGTTGGAGAAGTTCATCTTTTGTTAGGTTAAACATTTGTTTTCATGTAGTATCCATCATTTGATTCTGGACATCATCGCCATCCATTGTCATTAAAAAGTAGAAATACCTCTTTTTATGACAGTTCTTCAGATGTTTGAAATCGCAGATTGTATTTCCCACTACTTTCAGAATAAATGTTTTTATTTTTAGGATTAATGCCCTTGGATTATTAGGCAGTTGGAGTTTGTTTTTCCTTAGAGTGCTTGCTTGCAATACCAGATCTGATAAAGCTGCAGTTTGGTCAGAGAAGAAAACTTCAGTTCTGTATATCATACTGCATACCAAGGAACCTCCAGTTGCAGTCATATTCTTTCTTTACTTGTACTTCTGTCCACAGACATAGAGGTCCATGCTGATTTAAACTTCTGATTATTTTCATACATGCCACTAATTCCTGCCTTCTCTACTCGTCATTGTACAAGTTTTAAAGGGAAGGAGCACACTGAAGCTTTTTCTATCATTTAATTGGAGAAAAGATTCTCATAGACTCCTCTACCTGGGCTGGCTTCCAAATGTGATCCTCAGATCTCAACCTCCTGAGTAGCTAGGATTATTGGCATGAGCCACTGGTGCCAGGCAACTTGTCACATTGTTTTTCCCACCAAATGTCCATCCAATTTGTAGAAAATCAAACTTTGGCTTTGTCAGGATTGATTGCAATCATGATCATTTCCATGATTTCCAACTCTGGGCTTCATAGGACTAGGAAATTTGGTTAAAACTGCCTCGTTCATGCCAAATCTTAGGTCCTTTTGACTCTGTGATGATAGTGTGCTAGAAATGAGACTGGAGGGAAGAACTCAGAGGCCCCTTCATCTTCTGCTTTTGTTGCTCTCAATCTGTTTATGAGGGCCTTTAGAAGTGTCTTCTTAGCCACGATGCTTGCATCAAGCATCTTTCCTGAATAGCCATACTTTTAACTATGGTCCTCCAGAGAATGCTCCCTTTTCATGTTAGCAAATGATACAAGGAAGAAGGTTTTCAAGGTTCAATAAATTACATGTGCATGAAATCAAACAGATGTAAGCACGTTTATTAGTGAAAATTTGTGAATGGTGAGTCACATTTCACAACAGCAGTGTACCATTTAGGAAACCCAAGAGGTTTAGAAAATTAAAATGTATTCCTTTGGAGCAGAATATATGTACATGTAAGTTCATCAGAAAAATATTTTCCTCTTAAATAATATGGTTAAGAGCAATTAGTTCTAAGGACTGATGTTTTCTACCATGGAAATAGGGAGGGGGACATAATTTACAACTTTGCAGGAATTTAGTTGACATTGTCCAGGTTAGTAAAGTGAATCTAACGTGAAGTGTGCTTGCCTAGCAAGCATGAAGCCCTGGGTTCAATTCCTCAGCACCACAGAAACAGAGAAGGACAGAAGTGGTGCTGTGGCTCAAGTTTCAGATTGCTAGCCTTGACCAAAATAAGCCAGGGACAGTGCTCAGGCCCTGAGTCCAAAGTCCAGGACTGACAAAACAAAAACAAACCCAACAACATAAAAAAACACTCCAAATGGGAAACAGAGGCTGGACAAATCCAGCCCCTGCCTCATGAGACTTCCAGGCTTCATTCAAGGACTGCCATCTAACACCAAGGGAGCCTACTGCTAGCCTTCTCCAGGAGGGGCCACATTTCTGCCTTTTATCCCTAATGTCGACGCCCTTTACGAGCAGGAAGCAGCCAGAGATTCATCATCCTTTTCCATACCTATTAAAAGGCTGGAATGTCAGGTCCCTCCTGGAGGGCTCCAAGTAGATGCCCCCACCTTATTAAGTGTCCACCCAGTTACTGGGTAACGAGCAGGCCTGGAGGCAGGTACCTTCCCCTTCCCTGAGGTCACATCCTGGCCCAATCAACCTGGCCCAATCCCCTGCCCTAGATTAGGCAGGGCTGGCTGAGGGTCACCCAGTCTCTCCCTTCTCTCCCTCCTCTTTGGCAATGAATCATCACCACCACAGGCCAGCTGTTCTGTAATAAACTTTCTCTCCTGCTTTAAAATAAATATCAAAAAAGGAAAACAGAGCTGAGCTCAAGTGGTTAGAGCATTGGCCCTGAAGGACGTCAAAGCTTAGGACAGTGCTCATGTTGAGTTCAAGCACAGGCTCCCCGTCCCTACCCCAATGCTTCTAATTACGAAGATATGTATATATATTTTTCCTTGATTGAAATTTAGTACCTACATAAATTTGACAGTATACTGTTGAACCTGGGTAACTGCAGTCGAAATCAGGATACGGGGGATGCAAGGCGAGGTGAACCAATGCATACTTTATTCCAAGAGGGCCAGGGTTTATATAGGGTTAGAAACCAATATTACAATTACAGGGTAAAAGATCAATACAGCATGACATTTGTCTTAAATACAGAAGTGGAGGAAATTTCCTACTGTGAGGGCAGGAACTTGATACAAATGCCGTTCTAATTACAGGAGGTAGTGACTACAAAGATTATTGATATCAAAACAAGGAACTGTATACAACCGAGGTAGAACTATAATTATCTCCTAGCTACTATCTCCTTAAGGCTAGATAACATCAATCTTGACTTCTCCAAATACTTGTGAAATAACAGTGAGGAGACTTTCCTGTTTACAGTGAGAATCTAGTGAGGAGACTTTCCTGTTTACAGAGAGAATCTAACACTAAAGGCAGCAAGTCTCCCTGAGGAGACTTGCTAAGTAGGGGGAAAAAGGAGATTCTCACAACAACTGGTGGCTTCCTTTGGCCCACAAACACCAGAAATTCCTTACTGGGAATGTGTTCCCAAGGGCCTATTAGTGTGCTAATGAGGCATCAGAGTAACCGTGCCGGGGCTAAATTTTTCCACTGGTTGGAGACTTTAATTCTCCAAAAATTCCCCCTTTTTTATTAATTTTCCACAGCCGCTTCTCTGGAAAGTTTAAGGGCAGTGAGTAAAACATCAGAGGAATTATTCCTAGTGTAACGCTTCATTATAGCTATGATAGAACAATATCCTAAGAAAAAGGACACATATCATAAGTATTAAGGCAATAGAAGCACTTCCAACACTATGGGTAATACTTTGCCACCACCCCCTAGGGTCTAGTCCTTCTAAGGTCTGAGCTAGTCCTTGGGCTATATCATCAATAGTAGAGGCATCTGGCAATTCCTTTTGAAAAGCTTCAAAAACCTCCCTGTACAAGCTTTGTTCACTTAACGTACCATTTAGTAGGGCTCCATCTATAAGCATTTGTATATCATTCCATTCACATTCAGAGGCATTATATTTATAAGGTGTTACACAGACATGACTAGAATTCCAATCGCAAGTCAAAAAACAATCGTTGCTGTAAAGCCAGATATTTCTGTCCAAGCCAAAACACTCCTCCTTTAACAGCTTCTAACTCATCTTGAAGGTGGGCATTTACTTCCGGCTGGTGTTGCCACAGATTGTGGGAGTCCTGGTGCCACTGCACCATAAAGTCATGAGTTTGTACAGATTGTCGCAATGCGGCTCCGGATACTGCTGCAGTTGTAGCAATGGCAATCAGTCCAACAAGTCCTGCAATAATCAGTCCAATGGCACGACGACTCCTCCTCAGAAGCCGCTTGAAAAACTGCATTACCAATCCTTGTACAGGTCCTCCAGCCCAGGGACGATGCATGCGAACAGGAACCCAAAGGGAGTTGCGCTGGGTTAAAATCATGATCCTATCTTGACTAAAATTAAAGGTGACATTGTTATTCAAGCAAGTATACAATTTACAATTTATGCAGGTAATGGCATTCTTTGTTATGTTTATGGGGCCGACCATCAGTACTTGTGGAAAATGAACACAAGCAGAGATATTGTAGGTCTTTACAACTGTGAAGTTGTAGGAGGCCGAGGACCTTTTAGATCCTGAGTAAGTTCCATTGGCCAGCAATACGGGAGCCAGAGAAGCTGCTAATTTCCAGAGATGACGTTGTGGAGGAAATAGCCTGTCTCCATGGGCGAGAGCAGGCCGGGGGTCACTAAAGCCTGCTCCAAACCACCCTAAAAACTGTTTAGCAGACATGGCATTGGACATGTTCATAGATAAAGTAGGTTCACAAGATGAGTTATATTCAGTGCAGTTTTTCAACCACACACCAAAAGATCCCCAATCATACCAAGTATGCTGGGATGTATTCCAAATAGTTGGAAAACTTCCTCGACAACTTTCCCAATGTCTTTCAGTAAAGTTCAGGTTCAGATAAGTAAAATTGTCACATTTAGGCAGGCCAGCAGGGCTAGCATAATTATCTAATTTATAGGTATGAGATCCCACAGACCAGGAAGACAGTCTAATCAGCCGAGTTCTACTGGAGTTATATGAACCTCCATGCTGAATCCAATATTGATATCTAAAAGGGTAACATGGGGAACGGCCTTGACAGATAGCTTTAGAGAACTGAGAATAAGAGAAGTTAAATGATCTTTCCTCTTCCATAGGAAAGACTGGAATGCCAGACCCATAGAGGGAGAGAGTAAATTAGGAATAGATGTAAAAACAGAGACAGGGGCTTTTGTCCATAAATATGGATGTAATAAAGGAGGGTTAGAAATATAGGCCCAATACATTACCTCTGATGTAGCCCCTACAGGTTACCAGTGCACACCTGTCCATTTGAATGGCCTTATCACTTGAATGAGAATGTCTCACCCCCTTGATGGACAGAGGGGTGTTTGTTGCTGGATCCACTGGAGCAGGTGCTAGAAAGATGGGCTGTCTTCTGTAGAAACATAAGCATACCCTCGCCCCCTGGGTTAAACAACTCCCCGGGGACCCAATCTAGCCCAACCCCCAATCTAATCCAAACCGGCTGTGGTTTGTTTTGCATAGGGCGGAGCTAGGAAGTGTAGCTCAGCTCTTGCTAAAACATCTCCTTGAGACAAATTTAAAAAGTTAAGGACAAATAATGCTTCTGCAATGACAGCAGGGGCTGTTTTATAAATACTTTTCATAGAAGTTGCATATCCCTCAGTACTATCCATACTCCCCCTCTTTAGTTTTGTAATTTGTGTTTTTAATGTATAATGAGCTCTTTCTACTATACCTTGACCTTGAGGATTGTATTCAATTCCTGTAACATGAAAAATGTTATGAAATTCTAAAACTTTTCGTACTTGTTTACTGGAATAAGCTGGTGCATTGTCAGTTTTATTTGAGAAGGAATCCCCATGACTGTGAATGTTTCTAGTAAATGTTGAATGACATGAGTCCCTTTTTCCCCTGGTAGAGGTGTTGCCCAAATAAAAGAAGAATGTGTATCAATGGATACATGCACATATTGTAAGCGGCCAAATTCAGGGATGTGTGTTACATCCATTTGCCAAATTTTATTAGGAGCAGTTCCTGACGTGTCAATTTTTGAGGGCTACATAAATCCGAATCTCCTTGAAGAATGGAAAATAGGTTGAAGGGCAAAGCCAATTGATGTCCCTAGTAACTTTTGAAAATTATTAAGAGTTTTAAACTCTTTAGTACGAATTTTTATTAATTGGGGGGTAATTACTTGTCTTTTAACTAAATATCCCAGATACTTAAATGGTTCTTCTGTTTAAATGAATTTTATCAGGGGCAATTATTAAATTATACTGTTGAAAGTCTAAAGGCAAAATTTGTAACAATTTTGATACAATATTTTTATCAGGTGCAGCAAATAATAAATCATTTTATTGAAAACCTGTAAAACAAACTGGAGTAGTAATTAAACAATCATCTTGATAGCCATCGTTTTCCTATATCCAACTTAAAACAAACATTTTAAATTTCATATCTCAGAATACATTTTTGATCTCACGTCTTTTACCAAGCCTGGTTGTATTAAAAGAAATCTGGAGCCTAGGTATCACCCATTGCTTCATGCTGCTTGTTTTTTCACTTCCAAATTTCTTATCTAGAAAGGCATTCTAAAACCTTTTAAAGTAGAGGCTTTCACAACTTTACCTCAGCCTGTATTTGCATAGAAAACTGAAGCCCAGGGGGCACATTGCCTCCTGGTTGTCTGCTTTAAAAGAGCCATTTTCCTATATACAGAGAGTTAATGAAAGTTGTGTACTTCTATCCCCCATTAGTTTATATACTTTAAAATATTTACCTGATTATATGTGACTTAAGATAGTTAATCTTACTGTTACATTACAGTATACACTTAAAAAATTTAGTACCTGATTCATTAAATTGATACCCAAAACAATTGTAACAAGAGTACACTTAGCAGTGTGCCCCAGAATTATAACCATGAGATTTCAGAGTTAGCATATTTGCCTTTTTGATACATCCAAATTGCAAACCTGTACAGAAATCGAGTTATATCAGGTAAATAAACTTTTAACTCTCCTTTAAGATATTCCAATTTTAATCCATCCTAAGGGGCAGTTTTAGAAGTATCAGTCAAATCATACATTTTACCCTGAGGTTTCCAATGTTTATACCTGAAAACAAAAGAAATAAAAGAAAGGCCTCCATGGCCTGTCCTATAGAATGGGCCTATCTCCATCCTACTCCTTAGAGCTTGATGAACTGCCTTGGGGCCAGCTTGCCCTCTCCCACTATGAATGGACGCCACCCTACGGCTGTCCCATCACGTGGATTGGCTAAACTGCACTTTTGTCAGTTTACCCCTCACTACTGAGGATAGGTTCAAGGGCCCATGCTAAGTTCTTATTTATTTATTTATTTATTTATTTATTTTTAACCATGAATTAAAGAATTTTTAACTATAGTTCCTTTTAAAATAAATAATCCTTTAAAGCTTTTGGTAATGCCCAAATTCAATGATCTTTTGAAGTTTAAAGTTAAACTAACCTATTTTTACATCATACATTTTTAATCTTGAACACATTCACACCCACATACATTAGTGCGCGCGCACACACACATACATACATTCACATATGTAGGTATTAATGTAAACAGAACTTAAAAGCAGTCCAAACAACTATCAGCCGTACATTTTTAGTGGCAAAAGGTATATTTCCCAATCTTACTCTTGTAATGACCAAAACTTAAAACAAAACCTTTAATGAATGATTTTAGCATTGTTTAGTCTTATTCGCTAGGAACTATTAGTTTTAGCAAAGTATCTTAGCATACTAAACACTGAAGATAACTGGGTTGGGGTCCCCTGGAGTATTACTGAGTCCACCTAGCACTTGACTCTTAGTGTTTACTCTCAGGCTAAGATTAGCCTAGCCAGCTGTTTGAACTCAGCTCTTAGCAGCCTGCACTTTTTCTGCCTTCTTGCAGAAGGAGACACAGTACCTAGTAAATGTTTTGCCCATAGACATGTAAATGGACAACAGAAATAAGGGGAAACAAATTTTAAAAGTTTAAAACTGGTGCCAATCTCAAAGACAAAACTAGTCAAGACAAAACAGAACATAGAAACAGAGGCTTTTACGCCTTGGATGGCATGTCCAGCGTCCACAAGCTGCCAGCCAGAGTGATGGAAAGTCCATAGGGCCCTGAAAATTCTCAGGGGGATCCTCCCCAGTGGAGATTTCCATCCCCTGGCAATCAACCTGCCGAGGCCGCCCACCAGAGGACTTTTTTCCCAATTTAGCACTCCACACGAAACACAACTAATCAAACAAGGACAAAGACACATGAAACATGTAGCGCAGGCGCAAATTAAAAGTGCAATTGCAGTAAAAATTCTCTTGGGAAGTAAAAGAAAAATCACTAGTCCTTCCCCAATTCCAGGCTGATGGACTAAAACAGGGAATGTGTTCCCAAGGGCCTATTAGTGTGCTAATGAGGCATCAGAGTAACCGTGCCGGGGCTAAATTTTTCCACTGGTTGGAGACTTTAATTCTCCAACACCCAAGCAATTAAAGGGCTCAATTCAATAAAAATTAATAGCTTGAGGCACTCAACCTTTTTTCTTGGAGGCTGCCAAAACTTTCTTATTTTAATATTCCATTTCAACATCTAGGAAATGTGAATGCTAGAGAGGATCCAATCACTGAACATTTCTAAAGTCACATAGGTGTATGCGCTAGGACTCATAGATTATAGGGCTTTAAAATTATATGGATCAAGAACTATTACTGTGCTGTAGAAGTGTGGCCTGACCTTGTATGTTGATTCAGCTTAAGCTCATTGAAATAATAGCACATATTTCAATGGTCAAAGATGAGAAATACATTCACATGCAAGTCATACAGTAACTATAATAATACAATAATAACTGGGCCAGAAAATTCATGGCTGGACTGTGAAATCAGAAGCTGATATGTAGAAATGCTGTCTGAATTGGGTTTTCTGAAAGGACCCTAAGGTGTTTACTACTGAGTGAAATTTTCTTTTGTCCTTTTTTTTTTTTTTTTTTTGTCAGTCATAGGATTTGAACTCGGGGCTGGGATTCTCTCTGAGCTGTTTTGTTCAAGTCCAGTACTCTATCACTTTGAGCCACAGTGCCATTTGTGCTTTTGTGGTGGTTAATTGGACATAAGAGTCTCACAGAATTTCCTGCTCAGACTAGCTGTTGATCTGTGATCATCAGACCTCAAGCTCGTGAATAGCTAAATGTACTGGTGTGAACAACTAATGCCTGGCTGAAATTTTCTTGTGACCTATGTGTTAATAATTTCCAAGCCTTTTTATTTGTCATTGGAGACATATGAAACCTAAGTTCTCCTGGGATAGTGTTCTAATATTTACCTGTAGGCCAAATATATATTGGCTGCTAACTCTTTCAGAAGAGTCAATTAAAAAATTTCAAAACTGAATAAGTTGGTTAAGATTGCTCCTTTCCCAGTTCTGTTTTGCCCCTTTTTAGCCTTCTGTCTTTCAATCAGGGCTGATTATCTTGCAACGACTGTTGCAAATTTAGACTCAAAAGAAAAGCTCTAAATTACTACAAATGGGTGATGATCAAGGATATTATACTTGAGTTCCTGTCTAATGAATGTAATGGCACTTGAGAATAAAGATGTTCTCATCCTTTTGACATCGCCAGCATCCTTTTCGGAAGGGTGAATGGAAAGGTGCGAAAATGAAGGCCATGGGTATTGTTGGGCTCAAAGTGTCATTCCAGGAGCATGGCAGGTGTTAGTTCTATTGTGCAAGCAAGGTTTGAATCATCCACATGGCATTTTTGTTGAGTTTTAGAGGAAATATTGGCAAAGAAGAACCATTCTAGAGGGTGGCAAGCCACGAAAACAGAAAATCTGCCTGATAAAGAAGAATTTTGGGTGAGATACCATATTGAGGAAATGTTGACAATGTTTGCTATTATATGGTAGTTCATTTCTCTTACCAAACAGAACTCTGGTCCAAGAGTGGAAGTGAGTAGGGAATAAATCTCTATTGAAAATAAGAAGTCCTCCACCACACACATAGTTGTGTCACATAATTTCCTTTTATTTGCTGGCGTCATCATCCTTGATAGAATTCAGCAGTTAGTAGTAGAGATCAGTTCTTGCCTAGACCACACTTAACTAACTTCCATCTTGAAACAACTTCTAAAGTCCAGAATGTTCCCTTCCTTAGCTTATTCTAGTCTTTTGAGATCTTGCTGACTTTTTAAAATGGGATGTTTCTTGCTCAGCATGTTCAATAAAACCCGCTTGTGTAAGAAATGCACCCATCCCTCCAAAAAGACTCACACGATAAGTACAATCTTAAGTACCAATTATGTGTCAAGCCTGTGCTAGGCACACGCAAGTATTTTGTTGACAGTTGATCATCTGTGAGAACTTATAATGACATTGCGATGTTAGCAGGTGTGTGGAGAAGCAGGGTATATGGAGGAAAGAAGAGATGGATCTGTATTTTCCCCAGTGTGTTGAAGGAAATGTTGAAGGAAGGGAAAGGAAACAGTCCCCATGACTACTTGCTCAAGGCGCTGTACAAAGTCTTTTGGCATTTTGTTAGTAGATTGATGGGTGGCCAACATCTATGCCCATTGTTACTGTACATCCCTTATGCATGACTGGCCTTTTAAATAAACTTTCTGGAGATCAGCTTGACATTGCAGGCTATGTGAAATTTTGCCTGGGATTGAATAAAAATGGGTATTTCTTGGAATTTTTTAATAGAATACAGGAGACAGAATCATCATGACTTTTTTGAAAAATAACTTTTGCCATAAAGACCACTTGTTTGGGAGCAGAGGCAGATCTGGTCTCTGGTCAGCTTCTATTCCCTCAGGCTCCTCTGCGGATTCTGTTGTTGGCCTCATTCACGGTCTTTCTCTTGGGTGGTCAGATGTTACAAAGGGCATCACACATCTCTGTCTTGCTTTGGGCCTGGACACACTGATCTTTTTGTTACAATAGGGTTGGTCACCTCGAACTCAACCCTGTGAAAGGTCTGAGGAAATGTGGTTGGAGATGACAACCATGTGACAGATTGCTGTCAGTTCAAGGCCGTTCCTTGTCAGGGTTGAAAGGAATGACAGGATTATGGTCCCTGGGAAGAGCTCACAGGGGCCTTTCTCAGGGCCAAGGGCACATGGCTTATTCCATGGGGATCATTACACAATACTCAATCATTACACAATATGCAGCACTCGATTCCTAAGGCCTTGATGGTGCGGGGAGGTTGATTTTTACTTCCTCTCCTGTTTTTTGGCTATGTTTATAATTCCTAACATAGTCACTTGGAAAGAGTTGGTAGATAACTTCTCCGGGCCCCTCCCGTGATTCCATCCCTTCTCCTTCTGTGTTGAAAACTCATTTTGTAATTTAAACACAAAGAGCAGTTCAATCACCTGTCACTCATGGTCTCAATTACTTGTGGTAATATTTATTTAGCTGCTCTACTGTGGTGGCACTTACTAAAAAATTCATAGAGAATATTAATCAGCTATAATATTATGATAGTATTACCATATTACTGTACAACATTATAAAACAGATTCACAGCAGAGTGTGCTTAGAAAATTTCTAAGTACTGTATGCAAGCATTTAGGTTCTTGACCTAATTAAATATTCATTACGCTAACTTAATTCATTTAGTAATTATTTTCAGATTATATATATAATATGATTTCCCAGTAGTATTTCCAGGGGCTTATATACATATACTTAATGTAATGTTGTGGGTTTTTTTTTTTTTTTGCCAGTTCTGAGGCTTGAAATCAAAGCCTTAGCACTGTCCCTGAGATGCTTTTGTTCAAGGCTAGCACTCTACTATTTGAGCCACAGCACTACTTCCAGCTTTTTCTGTTTATGTGGTGGGGAGGAATGGAACTCAGGGCTTCATGCATGCTAGGCAAGCACTCTGCTGCTAAGCCACATTGCCATTCTAAAATCTTGGGTCTATTTATGAATTGTTCATTGTGCCAGTCCTGAGGCTTGAACTCAGGGCTTGGTGCTGTCCTTGTACTTTTGTGCTCAAGACTAGTAGTCTACCATTTGAACCATAGGTCCACTTCCAGTTTTTTTTGGTAGTTATTTGGAGATGAGTCTCACAAACTTTCCTGCCTGGCTGGCTTTGAGCTGTGATTCTCAGCTCATAGACTCCTGAGAAGTTAGGATTACAGGTGTGAGCCACTGGCACTTAGCAGCTATTTTTTTTTGTTTTAAAATCTGATTGGAAAGATAATTTACAATATTTTAAGTGATGGACTGTTTTTCCTAAGTCAAGTATTTTGACATATTTTCTAGGTAAACAGTCATGTTGATGTAAAATATTACATGGAAATATGTTTATGTGTTTATTATGTGGAAGACAGCAATTTGCTTTCTATAATTGTTCATTCACTTGTGAAAAGCCTTTTCCTTCTGTAAATCAGTCTAAAGCTACAAAAATAAGTCCTGAACTATTAGAATCTTATTAAACCATGTATTGGGCACTCTCTCTTCTCTTCTCCTCTCCTCTCCTCTCTTCTCCTCTCCTCTCCTCCCCTTCCCTCCCCTCCCTTCCTGTCCCCTCTCCTCTCCTCTCCTCTCTTCTCCTCCCCTCCCCTCCTCTCTTCGCCCCTTCCCCTCCCCTCCCCTTCCGTCCCCTCTCCTCCTCTCTCCTCTCTTCTCACACCACCTCTAGTAACAAGGTTTGAATTCAAGGCTTCATCCTGCCATGTATGCCCGCTCAGCTGCTACTTTGCCACTTACACATCTAGCCCAGCATTTCACTGGTTAATTGGAGATGGAGTCTTTTGGACTTTACTGCTTGGGCTGGCTTTGAACCCTGATCCTCTGGATCTCAGCTTGCTGAGTAACCAGGTTACAGGCATGAGCCCAGGTGCCTGGCTAAATCATGTGTTTTATTTTTAACCTGTTTTGTTATGTTCAATGTACACAGCTTAGAAATATGTGATGACAGTAATTTGTATGCAGCAAACTACATTATTCCTACAGAATTAGAGAATTAGAGGGCACATTTTGGTCATGAGGATTTTTTAAAAAAATAGATGAGTAGAACCCTTGAAATGACAATTAAAAAAATAAGATGGCCCAATATGTATATGAGGAAGTATGATGTAAAACACAATTTAATGAGTTGTATGGTCCTAGATGCTATGAATTCTGAGGATCCAACAATGAGGTGTGAGCTTTCATACAGCTCAGCTTTCTAAAAATTGCTGTTAATTGATCTTACATTAATTATCTCATTTCATTGCTAGAACAACCTGAATATTAGATCGGGTAAGTGTTGAAATCATAATTTGCATATAAGAAAACATAGCCTAATGTATGAAACTGTAACCCATCTGTACATCACTTTGACAATAAATAAGTAATTATTACAAAAAAAAAGAAAAGGAAAACACATAGAGAGGCTGCTGGCTACTCCAAGTGGAGGTGATGGTGTCTTTCTAATTATAAGGCACATGGTAGCTGTGAGGATTATTCTAAAAAAAGTTTGCTGATCAAAGATGGCCTTTAGAACTTTTGATAACATTGAAAACTACTAGGTCAATCATGACTGCTCTCAACCAACTAATTATGCCTATTTAGAAGTAACAATTATTTGAGAGGATATCATCTTGACAGCATTTTCTATTTTCTGAAACAAAAAGAAATGTAAGGTTAGACTCCTTTTCTCTATACTGATGATGATGTAGGAGCTCAATGTAGTTCAGTGCCAATGTGATCTTTTTAAATACGACCTATGAAGTTCTGCCTGATGCTTTGCTCATTTGAGCTAAATTTAAAAATTCAAATGCGAGGGGTTTTTAAAAAATAAGTAAGGAATATATTTCTAACAAATGTTTAATCTCTTATTGGAAAACTAGCACTTTGTTGATTCTTTGTTTTTGTTATTGTTTGTGTTGCATGAACGCAGGTGCTGTCCCTGAGTTCATTCACTCTCTTCCTCTCTCTCTCACTTACTCTCTTTCTTTTATCCTTCCTTCCTTCCTTCCTTCCTTCCTTCCTTCCTTCCTTCCTTCCTTCCTTCCTTCCTTCCTTCGTTCCTTTGCCAGTCCTGGACTCAGGTCCTGAGCAAAGTTGTCCGCAGTTTTTTTTGTTTTTTTTTTGCTCAAGGCTACCACACTACCACTTGAGCCATTGCTCCACTTTTTGCTTTTTTCTATGTATGTGGTGCTGAGGAACCGAACCCATGGTTTCATGTATACAAGGCAAGCACTCTACCACTAGGCCATATTCCCAGCCCTTCTTCCTTTCTTTTCAAGGCTAGTCCTCTGTCACTGTGAACCACACTGCCACATCCAGGTGTTTGTTTTCCTTTTTGTTTTGTAGTTAACTGGAGATGACACTCTTTAAGAGACATTCTTGTCCTCATTGGCATTAAACCATGATCCTCAAAGCTCAGCCTCCTGAGTAGCTAGGATGACAGACAGGCATGAGCCACCAGCACCCTACACATTGGGACACTTCTAAAATGTAGATTTTATGCTTAAATACCTCTTCTCCACTGCCTTATGGAAGGAGCCCAAGTTGACCCCAGCCTTTTTAAAATTTTCCTAATACTTATAGCATTCAGCAATAGGAATTCCTGGTTTCTAGAAACTTGTTTTCTTCCTGCTTTTCTGTCTCTGTCTCTTCTTCCTGGAATCTTCCCCATTCATGTCTGCCTGTCAAATGGCTACCCAGCCTTAATGACCTACACAGACGTCAAGTTGAAATGATAAGCATTCTCTTAAATCCTCCAGGTAGATCAGAAGCTGTGCTAGTACTGGTTATATTGCTCTTCCTAATAATGCCACATAATTCACATGCAGTTTGTTTCTGAGCTGGTCTGTCTCCCTTGTGTCTTCCTCTATAGCACATTTGTATCAGAATTCTATGGAGAGTTGGGAAACAGATCTCAATGAACTCGTGTTCCAATAGGAGGTGATTTGGTTCATTCTAGCTGATACCTCTATTGTCTGTATCTATTAGATAATGGGGTTGGGTTCAAGGACTTCCAAATGTCATTCTTGCCTTCAAATTTGGCCTTGTAAAACAATTTATTTTAATAATAGGACACGGAAGTTTACATTCTGTTATATTTTGTTAAATGGAGATACTGTAATTCTTTTTTTTTTAAATCTTGAAGTCTTTGTACAAAGGAGTTGTATTCACCATATCAGTTGAGTACAATGCATCCCCTTCCTTCATTCTCCCCATCTCTCCTAGCCTCATGACTTGCCTCAGCTTTCTTATCCTTAAAAGATATGTACAAAGTACACCACGTGTGGGTAGAGAATGTTACAGGTTGAACAATACTGAAACATATTGCATCTGAGAATGAAGATGGCAAAACAAAACTCAGTGAAAGCTATTGAATAATAGGGGTTGAGAGGGCAGAGAATGTGAGAGTAAAAGAAGGATTAATTTAACATACTGTATCATCATTTATAAAATCTCTTTTAAAAGGTGCTAAATTGAAGAGCTCTTTTTCTGCAAGTAGTGTTTGCAGTAAAAACGTTGTTCGAATTTTGAGATGATTTTCCCCTTTTTATTAATATTAAATTTAGTACAAATATTGTAAAAGTTAAATAATTTTCCCCCAGACACTCAATGTTCGATCTTATAATGTGAAATAGAAAGGAAATCAGCATGCAGAGTAACTATGTTGTGAAGGTTTGAAAATAATTATATATATATATATATATATATATAAATGTACTCCCTTGAAAGACACTGGTCAAATTTCTCTTCTGCAAAGTTCACAGTATATGATGTGACAGTACTATTTAATATAATTAACTACAGAGGTTTAGTAAATGTTGCCCTCCAAAGAAAAAATCCAAGATGGTAGGTGGGATTTTCACATTACGGTGAGTACAGTGTTGAAGTAGACATAGTTGGTCTCCTGGGTGTGCTTTATCACTAAATGCAAGAGCTCCACTCACCTAATTTATTTTAGCAAGGGAAAGACTATGCTCTTGAATAGACACTTAGGTCAGAGAAAATACGTTCAAAAGAGTTAGTTTCAGCTAGGTAAAGTAGGATTTGGTACACTCGGCATTTTCTCTTCCAATTTTTTCTAGCAGCCAGCATTATTTTTAATGACCTTCATTAAATTTTTACAATCAGCACTGCTTATCCATGTTCTTAAAGATTTTTGCACTTAAATGTTTTGGAGTAAATACCAGTAACATAAATAGTGCCATATTCATAATGTGTCTAAAATAGTATGCTGGTTATTTCCCCCCACTTAGGTAGCATTGGTGTAGCCAGTAGAAAGGACTCAGTTGGAGGATCAGAATTGTTGGAAAGTCTGGCTCACTGTTAATGAGTAGTTTAGGATTGGAAGGTCTTTAAGTGCTTCCAGCCTAAGTTACCTACTCCATCAAAAATAGAAAGAGAAGCGCCTCTTGATGATTAGCAATACTGCATGGAGCTCTCTAGAACTAATACAGCATCTAAGGAATTAAGTCTATAATCACTGCCATAGAATGACGCTAGTTAAGAGGTATGTTATTATGGTCTTCAGAGTCAAAGTTTTAATGAAAGAATTGTATGCTACAGGTTTTCCAGTGCCCAGCCCATGTTAGTCTTAATAAATACTAAAGAACTGAGTTAGTAAAATGGTGTGCAAAGAATGTTTACTTGAGCGTCTCATTGGTGCCATATGGTATAAATATGAGTAGGATAACTGCAAAGAAGCTTCAGAGTGGAGAAGTATCCAAATATCCTCAAATTCTCGAGCTGTCCAGAAAAGAACTTGGCTCCATTCTCCAGAAAGTTCCAACAGAGGAACTTGCCTCCCAAGGCTTCGGCTGAGGATAGACATGGTTTCAGGGGAAGGTGGTCACTTCCAGGAAGGTCCCACTCTGGTGGAAAATGGTCTCCTTGTAAGGGCAGGAGTCCTGTGGGGACTCCATTCGTTGTGGAACCTTACTAAAACCTGGCTGGCCTCGCCTGAGCAGGAAAACACGCCATGTTTAGCATTTACTCAACTTCGCTCATTCATACTAGGGTATCATGATGGACCCTGAGTCTTTTTCTGTTTCATTAATTATTGAATTAGGTTTGCGTGTATCTTTACATGTTTCATTTTAGAGTATGTTGTGCCTGTTGGGTGCTTGAATTCAGGGCCTGGGAGTGGTCTGAATTTTTACTTTTTTTAAAATCAAGATTAGTGCTCTACCCACATGAGCCACAGCTCTACTCAGAGGCTTTTTTTTTTTTTGACTGGTTACTTGGTGATAACAGGCTCACAGTCTTACTGGTAGGGCTAGCTTCAAACAGCAACCCTCAGCTCTCAGCCTCCTCAGTAGCTGGAGTGTAAGCATGAGCCAATGGTGCCTAGCATATTTTGTTAGTTTTTGAGAAATAGCTCATACAGGTTAATTGAAAAGCAGTAAAAAATTATTTTTTCTTATTCTTTAATGAAACAGCTTACTTAACAAGAAGAAATTCCAGAACAGGTATCTTGTGTGTTATGGAGAGGTGGTCTATGTCCATGCATAACAGTGGCTTGTTTTGCTCGCTTTGCATTCTTGGATACTAGACATTGCTTTCCACCTCAACAGCCATACTTTACGGTATGAAATATATATATATATTTATATATATTTATATATATTTATGTATTACTACATACGTAGGAATCATGAGGATGTGGGCATACATTCTTTTTCTAGCAGAGTTATTTTGTATAATGAAGTATTTTCTCTGCAGAGAAATCAAAGGAAAACGGTAAATGCTAAAATTATTGCAGATGTTCTTTAGTCACCCAAATCTCTTGATGCTGATGCTATTTCCTCTGCATTGATGCGTGTTCTCCTTGTATTATGTTACAGATAGAAAAGCTTTTTTTTCTGGAAAAAATATTCTCTGAAGTGAATTTTCAATCAGTGTGACAACTTAATTGCAGTCCAAATTTTATGGTGAAATAATTTCAACATTTGAAAGTTTTAGATTTTTCCCCGAAATAATTTCTTGTTCCATGTACAGTTTTTCCATTACTAATGAAGTGATCTTGATGAATTTGTGTCAGAAATAAGGAAAGTCGCAATGGGCTAGATCCAAACAGCAGATGAACAGTAAGAACAGGACTCCAGTTCTCTTAGGCTGGCTCATCCAATGCTATCCATAAGGCAGATACAGGAAGTTATGCTGACTCAAGAAAAAGAGCAAAGAATTAAACATTTTCTTATGCTGAAAATTACAATGGGATTTTATTTAGTTTGGTCAAGAACACTGTGAACATTTTTTTTTGAGCTTTTCTCTAGTTTCCTTATTTTGTGGTGGTCTTCAGATTACTAGATCTTTACAAATCCACATGAATAAATAACATTCACTGTTCTGAATTGAAATAGGTTGTTTGTTTGTTAGCTACGACTTACCTTTAAGGTCGCCTAGAGGATTTAATTTGACTTGTATTTTAGACTTCATTTTTAATGAGTAGAAATTATACTGGAAGGCAGGGTCTGGCTGTGTTGCCTTGGCTGGTATTAAGGCAAAGTGCTCAATCAATTCTTCTGTCTCAGAGTCTGGAGTCACTGGGTCTGAAATGTGAGCCCCAGTGCCCCAATACCCAGCTTCATTGCATTTCCTTATTTTCCCAGGTATAGGGATGAGAATTTGATTGTGTTTGTCACTGAGTGACAAAAGAATTGGGAGTGTGTTTCATCTTCCCCCTCTGCTCTCTCCTTCTCTTCACCTCTCCTTTGTCTTCCCATCCCCTTCTCCCTTCCTTCCTTTCCTATTCCTCTCCCCTCCTTCTCTTGTCCCTTCCCCTTTCTCTCCCTCTCTTTCCCCTTGCCCCTCTTCTGTTACCTTCTCTCCCCTCTCCAGCTTTCTTCTTTTTCTTTTCTTTTTTTTTTTTTGGCCAGTCCTAGGCCATGAACTCAGGGCCTGAGCACTGTCCCTGGCTTCTTCCTGCTCAAGGCTAGCACTCTGCCACTTGAGCCACAGCGCCACTTCTGGCCATTTTCTGTATATGTGGTGCTGAGGAATCGAACCCAGGCCTCATGTACACGAGGCAAGCACTCTTGCCACTAGGCCATATCCCCAGCCCTCTTATTCTTTTCTTGCAGCACTGGGAATCAAACCCAGGGTCTTGAGCATGCTAGGCCAACCGAAATGGAGTTTTTTCTGATATTATATTTGGAAAAAATGACTGTGTTTTTCAAATATTGTTAATCCCCTAAAATTCTCATCCCCAAAACACAATAATCCCAAACCCTATGGAAGTTCACAGCCAATTAAACTAGTTGTAGTTGAGTATTTGAGTTTGTTCTTCTCCATCATGAGATTAGGATGACCTCAGATGTGGGCCATGCAGTTAATCTGACAAAGGCACGGGCCATACCAGCCTGGAGAGGACTTCCAGAAGCAGGTTGTCCAGAGTCTGGCTTGACATTATAACTAGATTATAACTGTAATTTTGGGTTGGTTTTCATCAGACAATGACATGCAATTCAGCTATACAGAAAGAAATGTGTATCCACAATTTTTGGTCATGTTCTGTGGCTGAGAATAGCCTGTGGTTTTTTTCTCCTCAACAATGAATACTGTTTCAGATGGTAGTTAAGATGATCATATTAATTAGTATGAGGGCATCTATGTAGTTATGAAATCTAGTCCTAGGTCATTAGGACAACATCCTCTGTTCACCATATCTTACAAACTTTAGTACCAAGAACATAAAAGTCTCTGGGATATTTTTAGGATGTTGGAGATTACACATTAGAAGCCATAAGTTTAATAGGGGCATTGTCTCTTCAGAAGAGTCTGTCTATCACATGTGAAGATTTCTAAACCTCCCATGCCTTTGCCACATCACGGCGATGAATCCTAATGTTGGTATTCTCAAGTTATTTCTAAGTTTTCAACATAGTTCCACTGATAGTAAGAAACATTAGAACTTCCTGTTCTTTAACGTATACACCACAGCAAAGAAACGTAGGCAAAGGTAGGACCCAGGAATCAATGCCTGTAACCCTAGCTTCTCAGGAGGGTGAGATCTGAGGATTGCAGTTTGAAGCTACTTGGGGCAAGAAAGCTTATGAGACTCTTATCTCCAATAAACTACTCAGAAAAAATCTGGAAATGGCACTGTGGCTCATGTGGTAGAATGCCAGCCTTGAGCAAAAGTTGCTTGGGACAGTGCCCAGAGTTCAAGTCCCAGGAGCAAACAAAAACAAAAATCTCATGCAAGTGTAAGAATTTATTGATTTGGTATGAATTTATTGTAATAAACACGTATAAAGACAATATCATTGTTGAAAAAGACTAAAGAGAAATCAGTGTCAATGTGTTTGAAGAAAATGGGGTCATTTGATGTTTAAATCTGCCTTTGGCCTTTTTTATTGCATACAAGTTGTCTAGTCTGACATGTTAGGTTGTGTTGAATGCTCTGCTCCGGTTCTCTAATGGTACCAAATAGGGTAATAGATTAGAACTAGGAGAGATGAGCAGCTACAGCTCATATTTGCCTTGAAATCTTGAGCATTTTCTGATTAAATCCTGGGATGATCAGTGAGTCAACTTTGCTCAGTATACTAAACCATGATTTCCCCCCCATCTTGGTGACATGGTTGAAATTGTAAATATCAAGTGTGTTTGAACAAGAGCATGATCCATAGACCTGGATCTGAACCTACTTCACATATGCCTTATTACAAGAAGACATTATAAATCGCCTAACTAGAAATTAGAAATCTACCTTTTAGCAAGTCTATTTTGAAGTTGGAAAATACTCGTTTTCCTCTGCAAAAGAATGGTCTCTGTAGCATCCAGTGAAATGGATTATCTAATATCAGAGATACGAACCTCAGACTCACAGAACCCAGAAGGCATTAGTCGACCTTGTGCTGGGCTTAATGGGATAGCTTTTTAGAAGAATTTGGCCAACAGAACACAAGTCTAGCTGGGCATTATAAATCTAGAATGGCTCAGGATGAATTTAACCTCACTCCCCGACCCATCTTCTTCTCCTGTGTCTCCCAGTGAATGGTGTCATTGTCCAAACCAGACTGAAGTTGCCTCTTTAAATTTTAATTTGGAAAAAATGGGATTAAGTGGTGAAAGGTGCCAGAGAAAATGATGAATAATGGAAATAGGTAGTAACTACTGGCCTGTGTACATGTTAAATAATTGTTTATGTGAATGTAAGCACTTAGAATTACAAATGAATATCTTTCATAGTTGATTTCATTTCTGTGGCAATCTTAACTCCAGTCCTAAGGCACACAAAAATATGAGTGAGACTGAACTGTTATTGATTACTGATGTGACTCTACTGGTGTCAGTCAACAAGTGGTGAGATTCTTCTTTTGTCAAACTATTGCTGAGACTGAGCCATTGTCAAGTGTTGGTGACACATTACTGGTACCATTCCTGCGGAGTCAGAACCAGAGCAATGTCTTCTGTAATTGAAATGAATCGACTTTGCCTTGGAGCTTTACTATACTAAATCAAACTAGAGATGGATGAACAGGAAATACTCTTCTGTCTCAGTGACAGAAATTGTCTGTCTACAGACATTTCTCTTGGTCACTATGGCAACTACCCCTCCCCACACTTTGCTAGCCATTAAGATGTATCAAGACAGAGATGACCGTTTGCAGCATCAGGTATTTGAACTAAAAAGAGATTTGCTAGAAAGTTGGAAAGTTATTTCTTGGAGGAAAAGTGAGATCCTTAAAAACCTTAATTGACTTTTTTTCTTACTTGAAAAGTAGTTTGTTTCTTTCTTCAGTGACGGTGAAGCTGTGTGCATAGGACAATCCATGCCCTTCATGCGCCTGTGTTTAGGAATCTGCTCCCTGGCAGTGCCCTGGCAGGGCAGAGTTACATAGACAAGCAAAATCTCAGTTCCTGCCACCTGGGGCAGGCAATCATAGTCAGGGAAATTAAACCTAAGGAGCAGATGGATTTCAAAGTGATTTGTAGACTTAAAAGTGATAGGAAAATATAGTAGTTTAAAAGTTTACCAAAGCAATCAGGGCTGGGAATGTGGCTTAGTGGTATAGTGCTTGCCTAGCATGCACGAAGCCCTGGGTTCGATTCTTCAGTACCACATAAACAGAAAAAGCCAGAAGTGATGCTGTGGCTCAACTGTTGGCATGCTAGCCTTCTGCAAAAGAAGCTCAGTGACAGTGCCCAGGTCCCTGAGTTCAAGCCCCAGGACTGGCAAAAAAAATTACAAGCAATAAATTAATAAGCATTACACAAAAAGTAAAAATAATTCCAAATTGGTAGGCCATTGCTCCCAGAAAGACTTCAGCGACAACGCTTCTGAAAGGGTAGTGATTGGATTTAGAATGACTATATTTAGGAATCAGTCATTTAAGTATGACAGGCTCTTCAGAGTAGATAGTCAGAATACATGGAGAGCCTTTTAGAGGCAGAACTTGGGCAGTTTGTTGGGATCATGGCAAAGTGGCTAAAAGCATAACGTGGAGGCTAAATGTTACATGGTACCAATACACTGTTCATGGTCCTATTTGTTGTTGTTGGGGGTTTTTGTATGACATTTAGCTGAAAAGTTAATTATAAAATCATAAAGTTAATACAATTATAACTAAAATTCATTGAGTGCTTATTCAATAGTGCAGTCAGGCACTATTTCAAGAGTTTTGCATCTTTTATTCTCTAATTATAGGGGATAAGCACTATTTTTTCTTAAAAAAATTATTTCCATGTTTGCAGCTGATAAACTGAGGTACAGATAGAATAAAGGTCAGAGAGCAAGTAGTTCACAGCCACTGATCAAGTCAAGCAGATAAAGCTCATAGGGTTAGTTAGTGTCATATGGGACAGCGGCTTAAAAGTAAAAAGGTGTCCTAGAGAGTGTAAAGACTGGAAAAATACTGGATTTGTGACAGGGGTGTGGGGGGAAATCCCTTTTGAACTCTGCACAGAAGAGTCACATGAAACTATTTTGAAGAGAAGAAGCTGGGTGAATCCAGGGCACCAACTAGAAACCATAAGACCAGGCTACAAGTTTCTCAGCTGGGGAGTAAACGTTTGAAGTAGAGTGAGGGCAGAAAGGATGGAAAGGAAGGCCTGGCAAGGGAATTCATTTGAACCCTGCTACTAATTGGTGAGGGAGAAGAAGGCATTAATGATGATTTGTATGCTTTTTTGGGTTAATGGTGATTGCATTAGCAGGTGGAGAGCCTGTTCTTTTATTGATTGAACTTCCTAATGCTGACCATTCTCAAGTACCCTTCCTTTGAAATTATCTTTCCTCCTTTGTGCTGGTGATAACTGTTGCACCTCATCTCTCCTCTCTCCCCACCCTCCTTCAGTGGTTCTTTTCTGAAGTTGGCACGCTTCACTATCCAATCTGGGACTCATTTCTTTCCCTCTCCACTATGCTACAGAGTAGATATGCTGTCCACTTAGCTTCAGTCTGAAAGCTGCACAATTTCATGGAGGAGACAGCTGGGATCCATTCCCCTCTTCACCATATTAGCTGTGGTGTGGAATAATAGTCTTTGATACTGTTTTGCTCGTGTGTGAATGTGAATGATACCTCCATAATGGAGTTTTTCAATGCACCGAGTCTAGAGAAAAGGCTCCCAACACAGTGGTCCCTTGACAAGTTTTATTTGCTCTTTTTCTTTTCTTCCCTCTTCCTCCTATCCAAATATTTCCTTTCAGTTGAAGTCACTTCCCTGATGGGGATTCCTCCTATGTTAACAGAAATAGTCATGGTTCTCGTTTGCTTGCCAAATGTTAAACTGTGCACAATCACCTTTCATAGACAAATAGCACAGCGATTGTCTTTTGGTTTCAAACATGGAATGAGTTAAAACTCTAAAAATATAAGAGATAGGAACTACAACAGAGTTATAATCATAAACGGGTTGTACGTGAAACTACTTCAGACAGAGGGGCAAAGATTTATCTTCCAGTTGGACTCCAAAATACAGCATAAAACAAGCTGTAGGACATAATATATGAAAGATAAAAATTTCCAACCCCCTTACATATCTCGAAATTGTATTTGTACAGATGTTATGAATGATACAATAGCTGATCTTTAATGTAGAGTAGGAATTTTATTTGATGAAACAGATGGTATTGAAAAAATTTATCTCAGCAAAGTACTGACTCATACAGAATAATATGAACTTTTTCATTTTGCAATGGGAGGGTAGATGAGCCTAAGTAAACTTGCTAAAAATGTATTAAAAAACCTAAGCTCTTCAAAATAAGCCCAGGGACAGTTCCCAGGCTATGAGCTTGAGCTCCAGGACTGGCATAATAGGAAGAGGAAGAGCAGGAGGATGTGGAGGAGGAAATGCTTAGGGTTAGCAGTATGAAGTGGGACTGTCCTGGGTTTATTTAAACTCCAGCCTTGCCATTTCCTACTTCTGTGACTTAATCCAGTTACTTAACTTCTTTGAGTCCAAGCTTTTTTCTCCATTTGAGAATAATAATATCATCATGTGGCATATGTCCTATTAAGTGGTTACCTTTATATAAAGACATTCATTCAGTGTCTAGCAGAAGATATGTAGTAAGTGCTAGATATTGTTGAAAACTGGGTGTGAAGCAGTTGCAAGCCTTACTAATTAGGTGCTCTAGGGAAGGTTTGTTAATTTTAATTCCTCAGCTTTTTTCTCTCTTTCAGCCAACCTTCTCAAACTTTCTTGTAAGAACTAAAGGAGTTTTGTGTGTGTCTGTGTGTGTGTGTGTGTGTGTGTGTGTATGTGTGTGTGTGCAGGGTAATTCACACTTTATCTAGCCTAAAAGAAAACTGATATAGAGTCATAAAAGAAGTTGTGTGTAGTTTTATTAACCATAATAGAAAGTTTAGACTTAATTTCAAATATTCTAAGAACACATTGGAAAGTTTTAGCTAGAAAAGTGATGTGCCATGTTTTAGAAAGATCCCCTTGATTACTGTGGTGTTGTAGAATGATTGGGATCAAGGAGTGCAATGGGAGAGCCAGGAAGCAGGTTCAGACATGCTATCAATAACTGTGATGCTCAAAACCATGAAAGAAACAGAGACATACTCACTAGACACTATGTTGAAAATTAACTATATAACTTGTGTGGGGGGAATGGAAGAAAACACAGGGAGAGAGCTTGCGGAAGGGGTGACATTGTCTAAAAAGAAATGTACTCATTACCTGACATGTTCTTGTAATCTCTCTGTACATCACCTTTTAAATAATAAAAGAATACAAAATTACAAAAATAAAAAATACAGGATAAATAGCACCTTTTGCCATCCATAACTATTTTCCGTATATTTAAATAAAATTTCTAAAGAAAAAAAAAATCCTAAGCTCTTGTTCAAATATAAACATTACCTGTAAAAGGCTTTTCCCTGATTGAACTCATTTTCTTAGAGCCCATTCAGTATCTCATAGGTAGTATTCCCTCCATTTTTAATCAACATATTTATAAAAATCTACAGGTAAAATGATACATACTTATCAAGTACAACATATTTTACACATAGAGTGGTTAAATCTAGCTAACATATATATCGCAGATTATTATCATTTTTGTGGTGAGAACACTCAACATCTACCCTGTACTCTCAGAAGGTAGATTAAGAGTTTATGCGTAAGACCCAAATTTACAGGAGGCCTAGAGATTTAATTGCCAAGACTTCAGCAATGGTAATTGGCAAATATGAAACTTAGGTCTTTGTAATTCTTAGACGTTTTGCCATGTTGCCACAAAAGCCTCATGAGCATTAAGAGGATTTCCAATTGAACACTAGTCTGAAAAAATGAGGTTTTGGTGAAATTGGAAAAATAATAATAGGATGTGAGATTACAACTCTGTTAATCTTTATTCTTGATGATTCTTTCTACTCCTATTCCTCTGAAAATCTAAAACGATAGAATCTCAAAATAGATTTCTAAAATTCAATACCTCTCAAATATTCAGATGAGAATATACATGCTTCCCAGTAGTAAAGAGAGGAACAAGTAAGTTATAAGAAATAGCCCAAATGCCTATGGTCTGAAGTCCTGTCGCACTCTTATTCTTCTCATTCCATACCTGTGTCTTTAGAGTAAGTTTCCTGTGATCAGCTGACAGAAGAAGAAACTGGGGCCTGCTTTACAGAACCTTCTGTGTGATATTCAGGCACCATGTAAGAGTAGATAGTTGTAGCACTTTGACTCTGTACTAGGATGACCTTGAAAGGACGCTGGGAAAGGGAAATTCTCTAGGTGGGCAGAACATTGAGCAGTGTCTCTGTTGGTTGGCTTACAGGGAGAAGGGGCCAGTTGAGTGACTTTATGGATGTATGAGCTCTTGTGTGAATTGTTTGGCTAGCTGGTTAGGGACTTAGAAGAGGCATGACTGGAAAATTGGTCACAAGGAAATTGGGGATGAGGTAGGTGGTAGAACTTGCTGAGTGGGCACAATACCAAAAGATAACCTGAGTGGAGGATGATGTTTGTAATTAAGTGAAAAGATTGCTCCTTTTTGTGGCTAGAAATCATCCTTTTTCCCATGCCACTCCTGTTCTTACACAATGGAGCCATGTGCAAAATGGCCATGAACCACTGGGTGGGGAATATGCATGGCTTCGAAAGCATGACTGACTCGCCATGCTGACCCAGCTATGGCCATTGCTGATTGCCCAGTCAGCTGACCAAAGAGATGAGTAGTGGTGGCTGATAGGGTACTGTTTTCCAGAGTGATTGAAGCTAATGTTGGTGGATGTATTTCTTCGGATCACTTTTGTCATAGAGCAGTATTTGTTCTTACTGGAATTCTCATTTCCTATATATACACCTTCCTTGCATGCAATGATTGTGATAAATTACCATCCATGGACTTATAGAATGTTTGATCTGCCATCATGGTATTCAAATAGCATTGCTTCTGGTCAAGGGACTCACCTTCCAGCAAAGGATAGACATAATGCTCATGGTGGTAGAATTCACTGGTTTGCTATGACATCCTGCAGCTGCTGGCAGGACAGTGTGGTGGAAGACTTTGTCATGATGCCATAACTCCCATCAAGCCTACCAAGCTTCCCCAGGAGACTGTGATACTGTGAATTGAATAGGTGGGATTTTTCTCTGAAATTAGAATCAATGGATTGAAGAATCATATGGTGAACATGGTAGTGACACCACCCACGATTACTCTTAGTGACCCATTAACAAAATTTTTGTTTCCTGTTCCTATGATCTTACTTTGTGCTGACCTAGAGGCCTTTGTCCTAAAGGAAGGAATGTTT
>NW_025960341.1:0-39420 GCF_023159225.1 Perognathus longimembris pacificus
ATCCAGACTTATGTTTAGGAAGTACACCCATGTACGGTGTCAGGAACACACACGCACTCGTACAACCAAACACGGACACACTCACCGCACTTGCGAGCACACCCAGTTTACCGTGCCTTGGAAGGTGCTAAGGGTTTTCAGGGCACTGGGTGCGGACTTGATCGAATCAAGCCTGATACTGTTGTGGTGGGCGTGGCTAGGGAGCCCAGCCCCTGCATGTTGGCCAGCCCATTGGCACTTGTGTCTTCCCCTGCTGTCCTTACCTGTTTCCCATTCCCTGTACCATGCAGCTTGAGCGACCTGAATTGCAAACAACTCTTGGCTGAATGCAATGAGGGGAGACATGTGAATGCGGCAGGGACCACGGGATTATCCCCAGGAAGTACCCCAACCAAAGAAGGCATTCTCTACCCCTCTGGTCTACACCCTGAAGCAAGGCACTGTGGGCAGCGAGGGGCAGAGGCCTGTGCCCCAGAATGCCCTGGCTCTATTTCCGTCTCGTTGGGTCATGGGCTTGGGGCACGGCGCCCGTTCCCGTGGCAAGCAAGCATCCTGGCCTTCCTCGCCACCAACTTTCCATCAGCGGCTGAGTTCCTGAGGCTTGTCCCCTGCACTCATATTTGCTTCACCACAAACTCCCTGAGATTCTCTCTTCATGCCCTCCTTGCCCCTGCCTTGCTGCTGCTTCCACTCCCAGCATTAGCCTTCCTGCCTCCAGACTCCTATCAACTCACGCGTGCCACCGGGCCTCTGCCTCTTTGCCCCTGCCTCTGCTTCCCATTTTCCTCCTCCTCCATCTGAGCTTCACAGGCTACACAGCTCCCGACGCATCTCGTCCCTTCCTCTGAGGAATTCAGAACCCCCTCCTCTTCCTGGCCCTTGTTGTCTTCTCCAATTCGCCCTCTGCTCTCAGCCTCTGTACTCCTGGCCTCTGCCAGTCCTCTCGTGCACAACAGTCCGCATTCCTCTAAGCTGTAGTCTCCCTGTTCTGTCCCCAAATCCCTCCTGCTTCTTTTCTCTGTGCAGGAGGTGTGTATATGAGGGAGGAGGGTTGGGGCCTTCCTTTTCTACCTTGTGGCTCCTTTTCCTGCGACTGACATCCTATTAGTCTGGAAAAAGCAACTGCTCACTTGACCGAGACCACTTGAAGCCCTTCACTGGCTTGCTAGGTAGCAGCCTGGTGTGCTTCTGAGGTTGCAGGACTGCGCATGCGCGGCCCGCCGTGTAGCAAAGCCTCCAGGAGGTGGCTGGATGATTTGGGTTTCTATGCCTTGCCCAGTGTGCTGAGGTGCATTTGCATTTGCATTCCAACAGGATCAGCTTTAGCGGGAGGGGGAGTGACGCCTCTTAGCGGTAGTCAGTTGTTGCTCACAGCCCATCAGGCCCTGCTTATGCCTCCTTGACTGCACATGCGCCCCAGGGGTGCGGGGAAGCCTCTGGGCGGTGCCTGGAGGGTTAGGCGCTCTGTGACGTGATCAGGTTCTAGGCGCCACCTGCTGACGTGTGCCAGTGTTCCAAGTGGAGTTGCCATCGCGAAAGGGACGCGAAGGCCCTTAGGGGTTGGCTCTGACTGCTCACCAGTTCTCACAGGCCAACAGGGAAGTACAGGACCTCCGGAGCCACCAACCGCACACCTGGAATCCCCGCTGGGACGGGCTGGGTCCACTTTTCACCTCCGCTCGCGCTCCATCCCACATCCTGGCTGAACCCGTGTTTGGACAGCTCCCCCACCTCCTCTGCCCTTGCCAGTCCTGGAAGTGGCCGGTGTCTGAATCCGCCACCTCTCTCCCCATCCACGTCATCTGTTCGATGACAGCACAATGGAGATTCAAGGTCAGCAGGTGAGGGGTTATTGGGTTCTCCCTAACCGCACAGGTGACCGCTCCACTCTTGTTTGCCCTCTTGCCTGGCCTCTCTGGCCCACATCTCTGCCAGATCCTTCCTCCTACCGAGTAGCGGTGGGTCATAATGGCTATAGGCAGGAGCTGGCAATGCGGGGGCCGTTGGCTCACAGCCATAAGTTTAAGGCTCCTGCAGGGTGCTATGCTCAGACACCAGGGAAAGGGAATTCTGACGCTTCCCTGCGTGGCCAAGGCACCCTGGCTCCCCAGCAATGCTATTCGTAGGCGTCATCATCACTCTCATGCGGATCGCCAACAGCAGTGGCTGCTTAGCATCCCCGGACTCATGTCTGGAGACCTTGGAGAAGCAGACAGCACTAAAGGCAGCCTTGCCAAATGAATGGTTTCCTGGGAATTTCAAGCAAGCAAGTATACGTGCACACACTTTGAATCGCATCTGTTCAACTTCATATCGGACACACTCCTGCCCACCGCAACATGGACAGGAAATTTCTCACATGCAAGCCCACTCTCCATCTCTGTCTTTCTCTGTCACTCGCCGCAGCCTCCACATGCTCACTCAGAACACACTGTGACGGGACCTCCTGGATCCACATCCAGATGCCTATTTACACATATCCAGACTTATGTTTAGGAAGTACACCCATGTACGGTGTCAGGAACACACACGCACTCGTACAACCAAACACGGACACACTCAACGCACTTGCGAGCACACCCAGTTTACCGTGCCTTGGAAGGTGCTAAGGGTTTTCAGGGCACTGGGTGCGACTTGATCGAATCAAGCCTGATACTGTTTGTGGTGGGCGTGGCTAGGGAGCCCAGCCCTGCATGTTGGCCAGCCCCATTGGCACTTGTGTCTTCCCCTGCTGTCCTTACCTGTTTCCCATTCCCTGTACCATGCAGCTTGAGCGACCTGAATTGCAAACAACTCTTGGCGGAATGCAATGAGGGGAGACATGTGAATGCGGCAGGACCACGGGATTATCCCCAGGAAGTACCCCCAACCAAAGAAGGCATTCTCTACCCCTCTGGTCTACACCCTGAAGCAAGGCACTGTGGGCAGCGAGGGGCAGAGGCCTGTGCCCCAGAATGCCCTGGCTCTATTTCCGTCTCGTTGGGTCATGGCTTGGGGGCACGGCGGCCCGTCCCGTGGCAAGCAAGCATCCTGGCCTTCCTCGCCACCACTTCCATCAGCGGCTGAGTTCCTGAGGCTTGTCCCCCTGCACTCATATTTGCTTCACCACAAACTCCCTGAGATTCTCTCTTCATGCCCTCCTTGCCCCTGCCTTGCTGCTGCTTCCACTCCCAGCATTAGCCTTCCTGCCTCCAGACTCCTATCAACTCACGCGTGCCACACCGGGCCCTCTGCCTCTTTGCCCCTGCCTCTGCTTCCCATTTTCCTCCTCCTCCATCTGAGCTTCACAGGCCTACACAGCTCCCGACGCATCTCGTCCCTTCCTCTGAGGAATTCAGACCCCCCTCCCTCTTCCTGGCCCTTGTTGTCTTCTCCAATTCTCGCCTCTGCTCTCAGCCTCTGTACTCCTGGCCTCTGCCAGTCCTCTCGTGCACAACAGTCCGCATTCCTCTAAGCTGTAGTCTCCCTGTTCTGTCCCCAAATCCCTCTGCTTCTTTTCTCTGTGCAGGAGGTGTGTATATGAGGGAGGAGGGTTGGGGCCTTCCTTTTCTACCTTGTGGCTCCTTTTCCTGCGACTGACATCCTATTAGTCTGGAAAAAGCAACTGCTCACTTGACCGAGACCACTTGAAGCCCTTCACTGGCTTGCTAGGTAGCAGCCTGGTGTGCTTCTGAGGTTGCAGGACTGCGCATGCGCGGCCCGCCGTGTAGCAAAGCCTCCAGGAGGTGGCTGGATGATTTGGGTTTCTATGCCTTGCCCAGTGTGCTGAGGTGCATTTGCATTTGCATTCCAACAGGATCAGCTTTAGCGGGAGGGGGAGTGACGCCTCTTAGCGGTAGTCAGTTGTTGCTCACAGCCCATCAGGCCCTGCTTATGCCTCCTTGACTGCACATGCGCCCCAGGGGTGCGGGGAAGCCTCTGGGCGGTGCCTGGAGGGTTAGGCGCTCTGTGACGTGATCAGGTTCTAGGCGCCACCTGCTGACGTGTGCCAGTGTTCCAAGTGGAGTTGCCATCGCGAAAGGGACGCGAAGGCCCTTAGGGGTTGGCTCTGACTGCTCACCAGTTCTCACAGGCCAACAGGGAAGTACAGGACCTCCGGAGCCACCAACCGCACACCTGGAATCCCCGCTGGGACGGGCTGGGGTCCACTTTTCACCTCCGCTCGCGCTCCATCCCACATCCTGGCTGAACCCGTGTTGGACAGCTCCCCCACCTCTCTGCCCTTGCCAGTCCTGGAAGTGGCCGGTGTCTGAATCCGCCACCTCTCTCCCCATCCACGTCATCTGTTCGATGACAGCACAATGGAGATTCAAGGTCAGCAGGTGAGGGGTTATTGGGTTCTCCTAACCGCACAGGTGACCGCTCCACTCTTGTTTGCCCTCTTGCCTGGCCTCTCTGGCCCACATCTCTGCCAGATCCTTCCTCCTACCGAGTAAGCGGTGGGTCATAATGGCTATAGGCAGGAGCTGGCAATGCGGGGGCCGTTGGCTCACAGCATAAGTTTAAGGCTCCTGCAGGGTGCTATGCTCAGACACCAGGGAAAGGGAATTCTGACGCTTCCCTGCGTTGGCCAAGGCACCCTGGCTCCCAGCAATGCTATTCGTAGGCGTCATCATCACTCTCATGCGGATCGCCAACAGCAGTGGCTGCTTAGCATCCCCGGACTCATGTCTGGAGACCTTGGAGAAGCAGACAGCACTAAAGGCAGCCTTGCCAAATGAATGGTTTCCTGGGAATTTCAAGCAAGCAAGTATACGTGCACACACTTTGAATCGCATCTGTTCAACTTCATATCGGACACACTCCTGCCACCGCACATGGACAGGAAATTTCTCACATGCAAGCCCACTCTCCATCTCTGTCTTTCTCTGTCACTCGCCGCAGCCTCCACATGCTCACTCAGAACACACTGTGACGGGACCTCCTGGATCCACATCCAGATGCCTATTTACACATATCCAGACTTATGTTTAGGAAGTACAACCATGTACGGTGTCAGGAACACACACGCACTCGTACAACCAAACACGGACACACTCACGCACTTGCGAGCACACCCAGTTTACCGTGCCTTGGAAGGTGCTAAGGGTTTTCAGGGCACTGGGTGCGACTTGATCGAATCAAGCCTGATACTGTTGTGGTGGGCGTGGCTAGGGAGCCCAGCCCTGCATGTTGGCCAGCCCATTGGCACTTGTGTCTTCCCCTGCTGTCCTTACCTGTTTCCCATTCCCTGTACCATGCAGCTTGAGCGACCTGAATTGCAAACAACTCTTGGCTGAATGCAATGAGGGGAGACATGTGAATGCGGCAGGACCACGGGATTATCCCAGGAAGTACCCCAACCAAAGAAGGCATTCTCTACCCCTCTGGTCTACACCCTGAAGCAAGGCACTGTGGGCAGCGAGGGGCAGAGGCCTGTGCCCCAGAATGCCCTGGCTCTATTTCCGTCTCGTTGGGTCATGGGCTTGGGGGCACGGCGCCCGTCCCGTGGCAAGCAAGCATCCTGGCCTTCCTCGCCACCAACTTCCATCAGCGGCTGAGTTCCTGAGGCTTGTCCCCTGCACTCATATTTGCTTCACCACAAACTCCCTGAGATTCTCTCTTCATTGCCCTCCTTGCCCCCTGCCTTGCTGCTGCTTCCACTCCCAGCATTAGCCTTCCTGCCTCCAGACTCCTATCAACTCACGCGTGCCACCGGGCCTCTGCCTCTTTGCCCCTGCCTCTGCTTCCCATTTTCCTCCTCCTCCATCTGAGCTTCACAGGCTACACAGCTCCCGACGCATCTCGTCCCTTCCTCTGAGGAATTCAGAACCCCCTCCCTCTTCCTGGCCCTTGTTGTCTTCTCCAATTCGCCCTCTGCTCTCAGCCTCTGTACTCCTGGCCTCTGCCAGTCCTCTCGTGCACAACAGTCCGCATTCCTCTAAGCTGTAGTCTCCCTGTTCTGTCCCCAAATCCCTCTGCTTCTTTTTCTCTGTGCAGGAGGTGTGTATATGAGGGAGGAGGGTTGGGGCCTTCCTTTTCTACCTTGTGGCTCCTTTTCCTGCGACTGACATCCTATTAGTCTGGAAAAAGCAACTGCTCACTTGACCGAGACCACTTGAAGCCCTTCACTGGCTTGCTAGGTAGCAGCCTGGTGTGCTTCTGAGGTTGCAGGACTGCGCATGCGCGGCCCGCCGTGTAGCAAAGCCTCCAGGAGGTGGCTGGATGATTTGGGTTTCTATGCCTTGCCCAGTGTGCTGAGGTGCATTTGCATTTGCATTCCAACAGGATCAGCTTTAGGCGGGAGGGGGAGTGACGCCTCTTAGCGGTAGTCAGTTGTTGCTCACAGCCCATCAGGCCTGCTTATGCCTCCTTGACTGCACATGCGCCCCAGGGGTGCGGGGAAGCCTCTGGGCGGTGCCTGGAGGGTTAGGCGCTCTGTGACGTGATCAGGTTCTAGGCGCCACCTGCTGACGTGTGCCAGTGTTCCAAGTGGAGTTGCCATCGCGAAAGGGACGCGAAGGCCCCTTAGGGGTTGGCTCTGACTGCTCACCAGTTCTCACAGGCCAACAGGGAAGTACAGACCTCCGGAGCCACCAACCGCACACCTGGAATCCCCGCTGGGACGGGCTGGGGTCCACTTTTCACCTCCGCTCAGCGCTCCATCCCACATCCTGGCTGAACCCGTGTTTGGACAGCTCCCCCACCTCCTCTGCCCTTGCCAGTCCTGGAAGAGGGCCGGTGTCTGAATCCGCCACCCTCTCTCCCATCCCACGTCATCTGTTCGATGACAGCACAATGGAGATTCAAGGTCAGCAGGTGAGGGGTTATTGGGTTCTCCTAACCGCACAGGTGACCGCTCCAACTCTTGTGTGCCCTCTTGCCTGGCCTCTCTGGCCCACATCTCTGCCAGATCCTTCCTCCTACCGAGTAGCGGTGGGTCATAATGGCTATAGGCAGGAGCTGGCAATGCGGGGGCCGTTGGCTCACAGCCATAAGTTTAAGGCTCCTGCAGGGGTGCTATGCTCAGACACCAGGGAAAGGGAATTCTGACGCTTCCCTGCGTTGGCCAAGGCACCCTGGCTCCCAGCAATGCTATTCGTAGGCGTCATCATCACTCTCATGCGGATCGCCAACAGCAGTGGCTGCTTAGCATCCCCGGACTCATGTCTGGAGACCTTGGAGAAGCAGACAGCACTAAAGGCAGCTTGCCAAAATGAATGTTTCCTGGGAATTTCAAGCAAGCAAGTATTACGTGCACAACACTTTGAATCGCATCTGTTCAACTTCATATCGGAACACACTCCTGCCACCCGCCACATGGACAGGAAATTTCTCACATCGCAAGCCCACTCTCCATCTCTGTCTTTCTCTGTCACTCGCCGCAGCCTCCACATGCTCACTCAGAACAACACTGTGACGGGACCTTCCTGGATCCACATCCAGATGCCTATTTACACATATCCAGACTTATGTTTAGGAAGTACGACCCATGTTACGGTGTCAGGAACACACACACGCACTCGTACAACCAAACACGGACACACACTCACGCACTTGCGAGCACACCCAAGTTTACCGTGCCTTTGGAAGGTGCTAAGGGTTTTTCAGGGCACTGGGTGCGACTTGATCGAATCAAGCCTGATACTGTTGTGGTGGGCCGTGGCTAGGGAGCCCAGCCCTGCATGTTGGCCAGCCCATTGGCACTTGTGTCTTCCCCCTGCTGTCCTTACCTGTTTCCCCATTCCCTGTACCATGCAGCTTGAGCGACCCTGAATTGCAAACAACTCTTGGCGGAATGCAATGAGGGGAGACATGTGGAATGCGGCAGGACCACGGGATTATCCCCAGGAAGTACCCCAACCAAAGAAGGCATTCTCTACCCCTCTGGTCTACACCCTGAAGCAAGGCACTGTGGGCAGCGAGGGGCAGAGGCCTGTGCCCCAGAATGCCCTGGCTCTATTTCCGTCTCGTTGGTGGTCATGGGCTTGGGGGCACGGCGCCCCGTCCCGTGGCAAGCAAGCATCCTGGCCTTCCTCGCCACCAACTTCCATCAGCGCTGAGTTCCTGAGGCTTGTCCCCTGCACTCATATTTGCTTCACCACAAACTCCCTGAGATTCTCTCTTCATGCCCTCCTTGCCCCTGCCTTGCTGCTGCTATCCACTCCCAGCATTAGCCTTCCTGCCTCCAGACTCCTATCAACTCACGCGTGCCACCGGGCCTCCTGCCTCTTTGCCCCTGCCTCTGCTTCCCATTTTCCTCCTCCTCCATCTGAGCTTCACAGGCTACACAGCTCCCGACGCATCTCGTCCCTTCCTCTGAGGAATTCAGAACCCCCTCCCTCTTCCTGGCCCTTGTTGTCTTCTCCAATTCGCCCTCTGCTCTCAGCCTCTGTACTCCTGGCCTCTGCCAGTCCTCTCGTGCACAACAGTCCGCATTCCTCTAAGCTGTAGTCTCCCTGTTCTGTCCCCAAATCCCTCTGCTTCTTTTCTCTGTGCAGGAGGTGTGTATATGAGGGAGGAGGGTTGGGGCCTTCCTTTTCTACCTTGTGGCTCCTTTTCCTGCGACTGACATCCTATTAGTCTGGAAAAAGCAACTGCTCACTTGACCGAGACCACTTGAAGCCCTTCACTGGCTTGCTAGGTAGCAGCCTGGTGTGCTTCTGAGGTTGCAGGACTGCGCATGCGCGGCCCGCCGTGTAGCAAAGCCTCCAGGAGGTGGCTGGATGATTTTGGGTTTCTATGCCTTGCCCAGTGTGCTGAGGTGCATTTGCATTTGCATTCCAACAGGATCAGCTTTAGCGGGAGGGGGAGTGACGCCTCTTAGCGGTAGTCAGTTGTTGCTCACAGCCCATCAGGCCCTGCTTATGCCTCCTTGACTGCACATGCGCCCCAGGGGTGCGGGGAAGCCTCTGGGCGGTGCCTGGAGGGTTAGGCGCTCTGTGACGTGATCAGGTTCTAGGCGCCACCTGCTGACGTGTGCCAGTGTTCCAAGTGGAGTTGCCATCGCGAAAGGGACGCGAAGGCCCTTAGGGGTTGGCTCTGACTGCTCACCAGTTCTCACAGGCCAACAGGGAAGTACAGGACCTCCGGAGCCACCAATCGCACACCTGGAATCCCCGCTGGGACGGCTGGGTCCACTTTTCACCTCCGCTCGCGCTCCATCCCACATCCTGGCTGAACCCGTGTTGGACAGCTCCCCACCTCCTCTGCCCTTGCCAGTCCTGGAAGTGGCCGGTGTCTGAATCCGCCACCTCTCTCCCCATCCACGTCATCTGTTCGATGACAGCACAATGGAGATTCAAGGTCAGCAGGTGAGGGGTTATTGGGTTCTCCTAACCGCACAGGTGACCGCTCCACTCTTGTTTGCCCTCTTGCCTGGCCTCTCTGGCCCACATCTCTGCCAGATCCTTCCTCCTACCGAGTAGCGGTGGGTCATAATGGCTATAGGCAGGAGCTGGCAAATGCGGGGGCCGTTGGCTCACAGCCATAAGTTTAAGGCTCCTGCAGGGTGCTATGCTCAGACACCAGGGAAAGGAATTCTGACGCTTCCCTGCGTTGGCCAAGGCACCCTGGCTCCCAGCAATGCTATTCGTAGGCGTCATCATCACTCTCATGCGGATCGCCAACAGCAGTGGCTGCTTAGCATCCCCGGACTCATGTCTGGAGACCTTGGAGAAGCAGACAGCACTAAAGGCAGCCTTGCCAAATGAATGGTTTCCTGGGAATTTCAAGCAAGCAAGTATACGTGCACACACTTTGAATCGCATCTGTTCAACTTCATATCGGACACACTCCTGCCACCGCACATGGACAGGAAATTTCTCACATGCAAGCCCACTCTCCATCTCTGTCTTTCTCTGTCACTCGCCGCAGCCTCCACATGCTCACTCAGAACACACTGTGACGGGACCTCCTGGATCCACATCCAGATGCCTATTTACACATATCCAGACTTATGTTTAGGAAGTACACCCCATGTACGGTGTCAGGAACACACACGCACTCGTACAACCAAACACGGACACACTCACGCACTTGCGAGCACACCCAGTTTACCGTGCCTTGGAAGGTGCTAAGGGTTTTCAGGGCACTGGGTGCGACTTGATCGAATCAAGCCTGATACTGTTGTGGTGGGCGTGGCTAGGGAGCCCAGCCCTGCATGTTGGCCAGCCCATTGGCACTTGTGTCTTCCCCTGCTGTCCTTACCTGTTTCCCATTCCCTGTACCATGCAGCTTGAGCGACCTGAATGCAAACAACTCTTGGCGGAATGCAATGAGGGGAGACATGTGAATGCGGCAGGACCACGGATTATCCCCAGGAAGTACCCCAACCAAAGAAGGCATTCTCTACCCCTCTGGTCTACACCCTGAAGCAAGGCACTGTGGGCAGCGAGGGGCAGAGGCCCTGTGCCCCAGAATGCCCTGGCTCTATTTCCGTCTCGTTGGGTCATGGGCTTGGGGGCACGGCGCCCGTCCCGTGGCAAGCAAGCATCCTGGCCTTCCTCGCACCAACTTCCATCAGCGGCTGAGTTCCTGAGGCTTGTCCCCTGCACTCATATTTGCTTCAACCACAAACTCCCTGAGATTCTCTCTTCATGCCCTCCTTGCCCCTGCCTTGCTGCTGCTTCCACTCCCAGCATTAGCCTTCCTGCCTCCAGACTCCTATCAACTCACGCGTGCCACCGGGCCTCTGCCTCTTTGCCCCTGCCTCTGCTTCCCATTTTCCTCCTCCTCCATCTGAGCTTCACAGGCTACACAGCTCCCGACGCATCTCGTCCCTTCCTCTGAGGAATTCAGAACCCCCTCCCTCTTCCTGGCCCTTGTTGTCTTCTCCAATTCGCCCTCTGCTCTCAGCCTCTGTACTCCTGGCCTCTGCCAGTCCCTCTCGTGCACAACAGTCCGCATTCCTCTAAGCTGTAGTCTCCCTGTTCTGTCCCCAAATCCCTCTGCTTCTTTTCTCTGTGCAGGAGGTGTGTATATGAGGGAGGAGGGTTGGGGCCTTCCTTTTCTACCTTGTGGCTCCTTTTCCTGCGACTGACATCCTATTAGTCTGGAAAAAGCAACTGCTCACTTGACCGAGACCACTTGAAGCCCTTCACTGGCTTGCTAGGTAGGCAGCCTGGTGTGCTTCTAGGTTGCAGGGACTGCGCATGCGCGGCCCGCCGTGTAGCAAAGCCTCCAGGAGGTGGCTGGATGATTTGGGTTTCTATGCCTTGCCCAGTGTGCTGAGGTGCATTTGCATTTGCATTCCAACAGGATCAGCTTTAGCGGGAGGGGGAGTGACGCCTCTTAGCGGTAGTCAGTTGTTGCTCACAGCCCCATCAGGCCCTGCTTATGCCTCCTTGACTGCACATGCGCCCCAGGGGTGCGGGGAAGCCTCTGGGCGGTGCCTGGAGGGTTAGGCGCTCTGTGACGTGATCAGGTTCTAGGCGCCACCTGCTGACGTGTGCCAGTGTTCCAAGTGGAGTTGCCATCGCGAAAAGGGACGCGAAGGCCCTTAGGGGTTTGGCTCTGGACTGCTCACCAGTTCTCACAGGCCAACAGGGAAGTACAGGACCTCCGGAGCCACCAATCGCACACCTGGAATCCCCAGCTGGGACGGGCTGGGTCCACTTTTCACCTCCGCTCGCCGCTCCATCCCACATCCTGGCTGAACCCGTGTTGGACAGCTCCCCCACCTCCTCTGCCCTCTGCCAGTCTGGAAGTGGCCGGTGTCTGAATCCGCCACCTCTCTCCCCATCCACGTCATCTGTTCGATGACAGCACAATGGAGATTCAAGGTCAGCAGGTGAGGGGTTATTGGGTTCTCCTAACCGCACAGGTGACCCGCTCCACTCTTGTTTGCCCCTCTTGCCTGGCCTCTCTGGCCCACATCTCTGCCAGATCCTTCTCCTCACCGAGTAGCGGTGGGTCATAATGGCTATAGGCAGGAGCTGGCAATGCGGGGGCCGTTGGCTCACAGCCATAAGTTTAAGGCTCCTGCAGGGTCGCTATGCTCAGACACCCAGGGAAAGGGAATTCTGACGCTTCCCTGCGTTGGCCAAGGCACCCTGGCTCACAGCAATGCTATTCGTAGGCGTCATCATCACTCTCATGCGGATCGCCAACAGCAGTGGCCTGCTTAGCATCCCCGGACTCATGTCTGGAGACCTTGGAGAAGCAGACAGCACTAAAGGCAGCCTTGCCAAAAGAATGGTTTCCTGGGAATTTCAAGCAAGCAAGTATACGTGCACACACTTTGAATCGCATCTGTTCAACTTCATATCGGACACACTCCTGCCACCGCACATGGACAGGAAATTTCTCACATGCAAGCCCACTCTCCATCTCTGTCTTTCTCTGTCACTCGCCGCAGCCTCCACATGCTCACTCAGAACACACTGTGACGGGACCCTCCCTGGATCCACATCCAGATGCCCTATTTACACATATCCAGACTTATGTTTAGGAAGTACACCCATTGTACGGTGTCAAGGAACACACACGCACTCGTACAACCAAACACGGACACACTCACGCACTTGCGAGCACACCCAGTTTACCGTGCCTTGGAAGGTGCTAAGGGTTTTCAGGGCACTGGGTGCGACTTGATCGAATCAAGCCTGTACTGTTGTGGTGGGCGTGGCTAGGGAGCCCAGCCCTGCATGTTGGCCAGCCCATAGGCACTTGTGTCTTCCCCTGCTGTCCTTACCTGTTTCCCATTCCCTGTACCATGCAGCTTGAGCGACCTGAATTGCAAAACAACTCTTGGCGGAATGCAATGAGGGGAGACATGTGAAATGCGGCAGGACCACGGGATTATCCCCAGGAAGTACCCCAACCAAAGAAGGCATTCTCTACCCCTCTGGTCTACACCCTGAAGCAAGGCACTGTGGGCAGCGAGGGGCAGAGGCCTGTGCCCCAGAATGCCCTGGCTCTATTTCCGTCTCGTTGGGTCATGGGCTTGGGGGCACGGCGCCCGTCCCGTGGCAAGCAAGCATCCTGGCCTTCCTCGCCACCAACTTCCATCAGCGGCTGAGTTCCTGAGCTTGTCCCCTGCACTCATATTTGCTTCACCACAAACTCCCTGAGATTCTCTCTTCATGCCCTCCTTGCCCCTTGCCTTGCTGCTGCTTCCACTCCCAGCATTAGCCTTCCTTCCTCCAGACTCCTATCAACTCACGCGTGCCACCGGGCCTCTGCCTCTTTGCCCCTGCCTCTGCTTCCCATTTTCCTCCTCCTCCATCTGAGCTTCACAGGCTACACAGCTCCCGACGCATCTCGTCCCTTCCTCTGAGGAATTCAGAACCCCCTCCCTCTTCCTGGCCCTTGTTGTCTTCTCCAATTCGCCCTCTGCTCTCAGCCTCTGTACTCATGGCCTCTGCCAGTCCTCTCGTGCACAACAGTCCCGCATTCCTCTAAGCTGTAGTCTCCCTGTTCTGTCCCCAAATCCCCTCTGCTTCTTTTCTCTGTGCAGGAGGTGTGTATATGAGGGAGGAGGGTTGGGGCCTTCCTTTTCTACCTTGTGGCTCCTTTTCCTGCGACTGACATCCTATTAGTCTGGAAAAAGCAACTGCTCACTTGACCGAGACCACTTGAAGCCCTTCACTGGCTTGCTAGGTAGCAGCCTGGTGTGCTCTGAGGTTGCAGGACTGCGCATGCGCGGCCCCGCCGTGTAGCAAAGCCTCCAGGAGGTGGCTGGATGATTTGGGTTTCTATGCCTTGCCCAGTGTGCTGAGGTGCATTTGCATTTGCATTCCAACAGGATCAGCTTTAGCGGGAGGGGGAGTGACGCCTCTTAGCGGTAGTCAGTTGTTGCTCACAGCCCATCAGGCCCTGCTTATGCCTCCTTGACTGCACATCGCGCCCCAGGGGTGCGGGGAAGCCTCTGGGCGGTGCCTGGAGGGTTAGGCGCTCTGTGACGTGATCAGGTTCTAGGCGCCACCTGCTGACGTGTGCCAGTGTTCCAAGTGGAGTTGCCATCGCGAAAGGGACGCGAAGGCCCTTAGGGGTTGGCTCTGACTGCTCACCAGTTCTCACAGGCCAACAGGGAAGTACAGGACCTCCGGAGCCACCAATCGCACACCTGGAATCCCCGCTGGGACGGGCTGGGTCCACTTTTCACCTCCGCTCGCGCTCCATCCCACATCCTGGCTGAACCCGTGTTGGACAGCTCCCCCACCCTCCTCTGCCCTTGCCAGTCCTGGAAGTGGCCGGTGTCTGAATCCGCCACCTCTCTCCCCATCCACGTCATCTGTTCGATGACAGCACAATGGAGATTCAAGGGTCAGCAGGTGAGGGGTTATTGGGTTCTCCTAACCGCAACAGGTGACCGCTCCACTCTTGTTTGCCCTCTTGCCTGGCCTCTCTGGCCCACATCTCAGGCCAGATCCTTCCTCCTACCGAGTAGCGGTGGGTCATAATGGCTATAGGCAGGAGCTGGCAATGCGTGGGCCGTTGGCTCACAGCCATAAGTTTAAGGCTCCTGCAGGGTGCTATGCTCAGACACCAGGGAAAGGGAATTCTGACGCTTCCCTGCGTTGGCCAAGGCACCCTGGCTCCCAGCAATGCTATTCGTAGGCGTCATCATCACTCTCATGCGGATCGCCAACAGCAGTGGCTGCTTAGCATCCCCGGACTCATGTCTGGAGACCTTGGAGAAGCAGACAGCACTAAAGGCAGCCTTGCCAAATGAAATGGTTTCCTGGGAATTTCAAGCAAGCAAGTATACGTGCACACACTTTGAATCGCAATCTGTTCAACTTCATATCGGACACACTCCTGCCACCGCACATGGACAGGAAATTTCTCACATGCAAGCCCACTCTCCATCTCTGTCTTTCTCTGTCACTCGCCGCAGCCTCCACATGCTCACTCAGAACACACTGTGACGGGACCTCCTGGATCCACATCCAGATGCCTATTTACACATATCCAGACTTATGTTTAGGAAGTACACCCATGTACGGTGTCAGGAACACACACGCACTCGTACAACCAAACACGGACACACTCACGCACTTGCGAGCACACCCCAGTTTACCGTGCCTTGGAAGGTGCTAAGGGTTTTCAGGGCACTGGGTGCGACTTGATCGAATCAAGCCTGATACTGTTGTGGTGGGCGTGGCTAGGGAGCCCAGCCCTGCATGTTGGCCAGCCCATTGGCACTTGTGTCTTCCCCTGCTGTCCTTACCTGTTTCCCATTCCCTGTACCATGCAGCTTGAGCGACCCTGAATTGCAAACAACTCTTGGCGGAATGCAATGAGGGGAGACATGTGGAATGCGGCAGGACCACGGGATTATCCCCAGGAAGTACCCCAACCCAAAGAAGGCATTCTCTACCCCTCTGGTCTACACCCTGAAGCAAGGCACTGTGGGCAGCGAGGGGCAGAGGCCTGTGCCCCAGAATGCCCTGGCTCTATTTCCCGTCCTCGTTGGGTCATGGGCTTGGGGGCACGGCGCCCGTCCCGTGGCAAGCAAGCATCCTGGCCTTCCTCGCCACCAACTTCCATCAGCGGCTGAGTTCCTGAGGCTTGTCCCCTGCACTCATATTTGCTTCACCACCAACTCCCTGAGATTCTCTCTTCATGCCCTCCTTGCCCCTGCCTTGCTGCTGCTTCCCACTCCCAGCATTAGCCTTCCTGCCTCCAGACTCCTATCAACTCACACGTGCCACCGGGCCTCTGCCTCTTTGCCCCTGCCTCTGCTTCCCATTTTCCTCCTCCTCCATCTGAGCTTCACAGGCTACACAGCTCCCGACGCATCTCGTCCCTTCCTCTGAGGAATTCAGAACCCCCTCCCTCTTCCTGGCCCCTTGTTGTCTTCTCCAATTCGCCCTCTGCTCTCAGCCTCTGTACTCCTGGCCTCTGCCAGTCCTCTCGTGCACAACAGTCCGCATTCCTCTAAGCTGTAGTCTCCCTGTTCTGTCCCCAAATCCCTCTGCTTCTTTTCTCTGTGCAGGAGGTGTATATGAGGGAGGAGGGTTGGGGCCTTCCTTTTCTACCTTGTGGCTCCTTTTCCTGCGACTGACATCCTATTAGTCTGGAAAAAGCAACTGCTCACTTGACCGAGACCACTTGAAGCCCCTTCACTGGCTTGCTAGGTAGCAGCCTGGTGTGCTTCTGAGGTTGCAGGACTGCGCATGCGCGGCCCGCCGTGTAGCAAAGCCTCCAGGAGGTGGCTGGATGATTTGGGTTTCTATGCCTTGCCCAGTGTGCTGAGGTGCATTTGCATTTGCATTCCAACAGGATCAGCTTTAGCGGGAGGGGGAGTGACGCCTCTTAGCGGTAGTCAGTTGTTGCTCACAGCCCATCAGGCCCTGCTTATGCCTCCTTGACTGCACATGCGCCCCAGGGGTGCTGGGAAGCCTCTGGGCGGTGCCTGGAGGGTTAGGCGCTCTGTGACGTGATCAGGTTCTAGGCGCCACCTGCTGACGTGTGCCAGTGTTCCAAGTGGAGTTGCCATCGCGAAAGGGACGCGAAGGCCCTTAGGGGTTGGCTCTGACTGCTCACCAGTTCTCACAGGCCAACAGGGAAGTACAGGACCTCCGGAGCCACCAACCGCACACCTGGAATCCCCGCTGGGACGGGCTGGGTCCACTTTTCACCTCCGCTCGCGCTCCATCCACATCCTGGCTGAACCCGTGTTGGACAGCTCCCCCCACCTCCTCTGCCCTTTGCCAGTCCTGGAAGTGGCCGGTGTCCTGAATCCGCCACCTCTCTCCCCCATCCACGTCATCTGTTCGATGACAGCACAATGGAGATTCAAGGTCAGCAGGTGAGGGGTTATTGGGTTCTCCTAACCGCACAGGTGACCGCTCCACTCTTGTTTGCCCTCTTGCCTGGCCTCTCTGGCCCACATCCTCTGCCAGATCCTTCCTCCTACCGAGTAGCGGTTGGGTCCATAATGGCTATAGGCAGGAGCTGGCAATGCCGGGGGCCGTTGGGCTCACAGCCATAAGTTTAAGGCTCCTGCAGGGTGCTATGCTCAGACACCAGGGAAAGGGAATTCTGACGCTTTCCCTGCGTTGGCCAAGGCACCCTGGCTCCCAGCAATGCTATTCGTAGGCGTCATCATCACTCTCATGCGGATCGCCAACAGCAGTGGCTGCTTAGCATCCCCCGGACTCATGTCTGGAGACCTTGGAGAAGCAGACAGCACTAAAGGCAGCCTTGCCAAATGAATGGTTTCCTGGGAATTTCAAGCAAGCAAGTATACGTGCACACACTTTGAATCGCATCTGTTCAACTTCATATCGGACACACTCCTGCCACCGCACATGGACAGGAAATTATCTCACATGCAAGCCCACTCTCCATCTCTGTCTTTCTCTGTCACTCGCCGCAGCCTCCACACTGCTCACTCAGAACACACTGTGACGGGACCTCCTGGATCCACATCCAGATGCCTATTTACACATATCCAGACATATGTTTAGGAAGTACACCCATGTACGGTGTCAGGAACACACACGCACTCGTACAACCAAACACGGACACACTCACGCACTTGCGAGCACCACCCAGTTTACCTGCCTTGAAGGTGCTAAGGGTTTTTCAGGGCACTGGGTGCGACTTGATCGAATCAAGCCTGATACTGTTGTGGTGGGCGTGGCTAGGGAGCCCAGCCCTGCATGTTGGCCAGCCCATTGGCACTTGTGTCTTCCCCTGCTGTCCTTACCTGTTTCCCCATTCCCTGTACCATGCAGCTTGAGCGACCTGAATTGCAAACAACTCTTGGCTGAATGCAATGAGGGGAGACATGTGAATGCGGCAGGACCACGGGATTATCCCCAGGAAGTACCCCAACCAAAGAAGGCATTCTCTACCCCTCTGGTCTACACCCTGAAGCAAGGCACTGTGGGCAGCGAGGGGCAGAGGCCTGTGCCCCAGAATGCCCTGGCTCTATTTCCGTCTCGTTGGGTCATGGGCTTGGGGGCACGGCGCCCGTCCCGTGGCAAGCAAGCATCCTGGCCTTCCTCGCCACCAACTTCCATCAGCGGCTGAGTTCCTGAGGCTTGTCCCCTGCACTCATATTTGCTTCACCACAAACTCCCTGTGATTCTCTCTTCATGCCCCTCCTTGCCCCTGCCTTGCTGCTGCTTCCACTCCCAGCATTAGCCTTCCTGCCTCCAGACTCCAATCAACTCACGCGTGCCACCGGGCCTCTGCCTCTTTTGCCCCTGCCTCTGCTTCCCATTTTCCTCCTCCTCCATCTGAGCTTCACAGGCTACACGAGCTCCCGACGCATCTCGTCCCTTCCTCTGAGGAATTCAGAACCCCCCTCCCTCTTCCTGGCCCTTGTTGTCTTCTCCTATTTCGCCCTCTGCTCTCAGCCTCTGTACTCCTAGGCCTCTGCCAGTCCTCTCGTGCACAACAGTCCGCATTCCTCTAAGCTGTAGTCTCCCTGTTCTGTCCCCCAAATCCCTCTGCTTCTTTTCTCTGTGCAGGAGGTGTGTATATGAGGGAGGAGGGTTGGGGCCTTCCTTTTCTACCTTGTGGCTCCTTTTCCTGCGACTGACATCCTATTAGTCTGGAAAAAGCAACTGCTCACTTGACCGAGACCACTTGAAGCCCTTCACTGGCTTGCTAGGTAGCAGCCTGGTGTGCTTCTGAGGTTGCAGACTGCGCATGCGCGGCCCGCCGTGTAGCAAAGCCCTCCAGGAGGTGGCTGGATGATTTGGGTTTCTATGCCTTGCCCAGTGTGCCTGAGGTGCATTTGCATTTGCCATTCCAACAGGATCAGCTTTAGCGGGAGGGGGAGTGACGCCTCTTAGCGGTAGTCAGTTGTTGCTCACAGCCCATCAGGCCCTGCTTATGCCTCCTTGACTGCACATGCGCCCCAGGGGTGCGGGGAAGCCTCTGGGCGGTGCCTGGAGGGTTAGGCGCTCTGTGACGTGATCAGGTTCTAGGCGCCACCTGCTGACGTGTGCCAGTGTTCCAAGTGGAGTTGCCATCGCGAAAGGGACGCGAAGGCCCTAGGGGTTGGCTCTGACTGCTCACCAGTTCTCACAGGCCAACAGGGAAGTACAGGACCTCCGGAGCCACCAATCGCACACCTGGAATCCCCGCTGGGACGGGCTGGGTCCACTTTTCACCTCCGCTCGCGCTCCATCCCCACATCCTGGCTGAACCCGTGTTGGACAGCTCCCCCACCTCCTCTGCCCTTGCCAGTCCTGGAAGTGGCCGGTGTCTGAATCCGCCACCTCTCTCCCCATCCACGTCATCTGTTCGATGACAGCACAATGGAGATTCAAGGTCAGCAGGTGAGGGGTTATTGGGTTCTCCTAACCGCACAGGTGACCGCTCACTCTTGTTTGCCCTCTTGCCTGGCCTCTCTGGCCCACATCTCTGCCAGATCCTTCCTCCTACCGAGTAGCGGTGGGTCATAATGGTATAGGCAGGAGCTGGCAATGCGGGGGCCGTTGGCTCACAGCCATAAGTTTAAGGCTCCTGCAGGGTGCTATGCTCAGACACCAGGGAAAGGGAATTCTGACGCTTCCCTGCGTTGGCCAAGGCACCCTGGCCTCCAGAGCAATGCTATTCGTAGGCGTCATCATCACTCTCATGCGGATCGCCAACCAGCAGTGGCTGCTTAGCATCCCCGGACTCAAGTCTGGAGACCTTGGAGAAGCAGACAGCACTAAGGCAGCCTTGCCAAATGAATGGTTTCCTGGGAATTTCAAGCAAGCAAGTATACGTGCACACACTTTGAATCGCATCTGTTCAACTTCATATCGGACACACTCCTGCCACCGCACATGGACAGGAAATTTCTCACATGCAAGCCCACTCTCCATCTCTGTCTTTCTCTGTCACTCGCCGCAGCCTCACATGCTCACTCAGAACACACTGTGACGGGACCTCTGGATCCACATCCAGATGCCTATTTACACATATCCAGACTTATGTTTAGGAAGTACACCCATGTACGGTGTCAGGAACACACACGCACTCGTACAACCAAACACGGACACACTCACGCACTTGCGAGCACACCCAGTTTACCGTGCCTTGGAAGGTGCTAAGGGTTTTCAGGGCACTGGGTGCGACTTGATCGAATCAAGCCTGATACTGTTGTGGTGGGCGTGGCTAGGGAGCCCAGCCACGGCATGTTGGCCAGCCCCATTGGCACTTGTGTCTTCCCCTGCTGTCCTTACCTGTTTCCCATTCCCTGTACCATGCAGCTTGAGCGACCTGAATTGCAAACAACTCTTGCGGAATGCAATGAGGGGAGACATGTGAATGCGCAGGACCACGGGATTATCCCCAGGAAGTACCCCAACCAAAGAAGGCATTCTTTACCCCTCTGGTCTACACCCTGAAGCAAGGCACTGTGGGCAGCGAGGGGCAGAGGCCTGTGCCCCCAGAATGCCCTGGCTCTATTTCCGTCTCGTTGGGTCATGGGCTTGGGGCACGGCGCCCGTCCCGTGGCAAGCAAGCATCCTGGCCTTCCTCGCCACCAACTTCCATCAGCGGCTGAGTTCCTGAGGCTTGTCCCCTGCACTCATATTTGCTTCACCACAAACTCCCTGAGATTCTCTCTTCATGCCCTCCGTTGCCCCTGCCTTGCTGCTGCTTCCACTCCCAGCATTAGCCTTCCTGCCTCCAGACTCCTATCAACTCACGCGTGCCACCGGGCCTCTGCCTCTTTGCCCCTGCCTCTGCTTCCCATTTTCCTCCTCCTCCATCTGAGCCTTCACAGGCTACACAGCTCCCGACGCATCTCGTCCCTTCCTCTGAGGAATTCAGAACCCCCCTCCCTCTTCCTGGCCCCTTGTTGTCTTCTCCAATTCGCCCTCTGCTCTCAGCCTCTGTACTCCTGGCCTCTGCCAGTCCTCTCGTGCACAACAGTCCGCATTCCTCTAAGCTGTAGTCTCCCTGTTCTGTCCCCAAATCCCTCTGCTTCTTTTCTCTGTGCAGGAGGTGTGTATATGAGGGAGGAGGGTTGGGGCCTTCCTTTTCTACCTTGTGGCTCCTTTTCCTGCGACTGACATCCTATTAGTCTGGAAAAAGCAACTGCTCACTTGACCGAGACCACTTGAAGCCCTTCACTGGCTTGCTAGGTAGCAGCCTGGTGTGCTTCTGAGGTTGCAGGACTGCGCATGCGCGGCCCGCCGTGTAGCAAAGGCCTCCAGGAGGTGGCTGGATGATTTGGGTTTCTATGCCTTGCCCAGTGTGCTGAGGTGCATTTGCATTTGCATTCCAACAGGATCAGCTTTAGCGGGAGGGGGAGTGACGCCTCTTAGCGGTAGTCAGTTGTTGCTCACAGCCCATCAGGCCCTGCTTATGCCTCCTTGACTGCACATGCGCCCCAGGGGTGCGGGAAGCCTCTGGGCGGTGCCTGGAGGGTTAGGCGCTCTGTGACGTGATCAGGTTCTAGGCGCCACCTGCTGACGTGTGCCAGTGTTCCAAGTGGAGTTGCCATCGCGAAAGGGACGCGGAAGGCCCTTAGGGGTTGGCTCTGACTGCTCACCAGTTCTCACAGGCCAACAGGGAAGTACAGGACCTCCAGAGCCACCAATCGCACACCTGGAATCCCCGCTGGGACGGGCTGGGTCCTACTTTCACCTCCGCTCGCGCTCATCCCACATCCTGGCTGAACCCGTGTTGGACAGCTCCCCCACCTCCTCTGCCCTTGCCAGTCCTGGAAGTGGCCGGTGTCTGAATCCCACCCTCTCTCCCCATCCACGTCATCTGTTCGATGACAGCACAATGGAGATTCAAGGTCAGCAGGTGAGGGGTTATTGGGTTCTCCTAACCGCACAGGTGACCGCCTCCACTCTTGTTTGCCCTCTTGCCTGGCCTCTCTGGCCCACATCTCTGCCAGATCCTTCCTCCTACCGAGTAGCGGTGGGTCATAATGGCTATAGGCAGGAGCTGGCAATGCGGGGGCCGTTGGCTCACAGCCATAAGTTTAAGGCTCCTGCAGGGTGCCTATGCTCAGACACCAGGGAAAGGGAATTCTGACGCTTCCCTGCGTTGGCCAAGGCACCCTGGCTCCCAGCAATGCTATTCGTAGGCGTCATCATCACTCTCATGCGGATCGCCAACAGCAGTGGCTGCTTAGCATCCCCGGACTCATGTCTGGAGACCTTGGAGAAGCAGACAGCACTAAAGGCAGCCTTGCCAAATGAATGGTTTCCTGGGAATTTCAAGCAAGCAAGTATACGTGCACACACTTTGAATCGCACCTGTTCAACTTCATATCGGACACACTCCTGCCACCGCACATGGACAGGAAATTTCTCACATGCAAGCCCACTCTCCATCTCTGTCTTTCTCTGTCACTCGCCGCAGCCTCCACATGCTCACTCAGAACACACTGTGACGGGACCTCCTGGATCCACATCCAGATGCCTATTTACACATATCCAGACTTATGTTTAGGAAGTACACCCATGTACGGTGTCAGGAACACACACGCACTCGTACAACCAAACACGGACACACTCACGCACTTGCGAGCACACCCAGTTTACCGTGCCTTGGAAGGTGCTAAGGGTTTTCAGGGCACTGGGTGCGACTTGATCGAATCAAGCCTGATACTGTTGTGGTGGGCGTGGCTAGGGAGCCCAGCCCTGCATGTTGGCCAGCCCATTGGCACTTGTGTCTTCCCCTGCTGTCCTTACCTGTTTCCCATTCCCTGTACCATGCAGCTTGAGCGACCTGAATTGCAAACAACTCTTGGCGGAATGCAATGAGGGGAGACATGTGAATGCGGCAGGACCACGGGATTATCCCCAGGAAGTACCCCAACCAAAGAAGGCATTCTTTACCCCTCTGGTCTACACCCTGAAGCAAGGCACTGTGGGCAGCGAGGGGCAGAGGCCTGTGCCCCAGAATGCCCTGGCTCTATTTCCGTCTCGTTGGGTCATGGGCTTGGGGGCACGGCGCCCGTCCCGTGGCAAGCAAGCATCCTGGCCTTCCTCGCCACCAACTTCCATCAGCGGCTGAGTTCCTGAGGCTTGTCCCCTGCACTCATATTTGCTTCACCCACAAACTCCCTGAGATTCTCTCTTCATGCCCTCCTTGCCCCTGCCTTGCTGCTGCTTCCACTCCCAGCATTAGCCTTCCTGCCTCCAGACTCCTATCAACTCACGCGTGCCACCGGGCCTCTGCCTCTTTGCCCCTGCCTCTGCTTCCCATTTTCCTCCTCCTCCATCTGAGCTTCACAGGCTACACAGCTCCCGACGCATCTCGTCCCTTCCTCTGAGGAATTCAGAACCCCCTCCCTCTTCCTGGCCCTTGTTGTCTTCTCCAATTCGCCCTCTGCTCTCAGCCTCTGTACTCCTGGCCTCTGCCAGTCCTCTCTGTGCACAACAGTCCGCATTCCTCTAAGCTGTAGTCTCCCTGTTCTGTCCCCAAATCCCTCTGCTTCTTTTCTCTGTGCAGGAGGTGTGTATATGAGGGAGGAGGGTTGGGGCCTTCCTTTTCTACCTTGTGGCTCCTTTTCCTGCGACTGACATCCTATTAGTCTGGAAAAAGCAACTGCTCACTTGACCGAGACCACTTGAAGCCCTTCACTGGCTTGCTAGGGTAGCAGCCTGGTGTGCTTCTGAGGTTGCAGGACTGCGCATGCGCGGTCCCGCCGTGTAGCAAAGCCTCCAGGAGGTGGCTGGATGATTTGGGTTTCTATGCCTTGCCCAGTGTGCTGAGGTGCATTTGCATTTGCATTCCAACAGGATCAGCTTTAGCGGGAGGGGGAGTGACGCCTCTTAGCGGTAGTCAGTTGTTGCTCACAGCCCATCAGGCCCTGCTTATGCCTCCTTGACTGCACATGCGCCCCAGGGGTGCGGGGAAGCCTCTGGGGCGGTGCCTGGAGGGTTAGGCGCTCTGTGACGTGATCAGGTTCTAGGCGCCACCTGCTGACGTGTGCCAGTGTTCCAAGTGGAGTTGCCATCGCGAAAGGGACGCGAAGGCCCTTAGGGGTTGGCTCTGACTGCTCACCAGTTCTCACAGGCCAACAGGGAAGTACAGGACCTCCGGAGCCACCAATCGCACACCTGGAATCCCCGCTGGGACGGGCTGAGTCCACTTTTCACCTCCGCTCGCGCTCCATCCCACATCCTGGCTGAACCCGTGTTGGACAGCTCCCCCACCTCCTCTGCCCTTGCCAGTCCTGGAAGTGGGCCGGTGTCTGAATCCGCCACCTCTCTCCCCATCCACGTCATCTGTTCGATGACAGCACAATGGAGATTCAAGGTCAGCAGGTGAGGGGTTATTGGGTTCTCCTAACCGCACAGGTGACCGCTCCACTCTTGTTTGCCCTCTTGCCTGGCCTCTCTGGCCCACATCTCTGCCAGATCCTTCCTCCTACCGAGTAGCGGTGGGTCATAATGGCTATAGGCAGGAGCTGGCAATGCGGGGGCCGTTGGCTCACAGCCATAAGTTTAAGGCTCCTGCAGGGTGCTATGCTCAGACACCAGGGAAAGGGAATTCTGACGCTTCCCTGCGTTGGCCAAGGCACCCTGGCTCCCAGCAATGCTATTCGTAGGCGTCATCATCACTCTCATGCGGATCGCCAACAGCAGTGGCTGCTTAGCATCCCCGGACTCATGTCTGGAGACCTTGGAGAAGCAGACAGCACTAAAGGCAGCCTTGCCAAATGAATGGTTTCCTGGGAATTTCAAGCAAGCAAGTATACGTGCACACACTTTGAATCGCATCTGTTCAACTTCATATCGGACACACTCCTGCCACCGCACATGGACAGGAAATTTCTCACATGCAAGCCCACTCTCCATCTCTGTCTTTCTCTGTCACTCGCCGCAGCCTCCACATGCTCACTCAGAACACACTGTGACGGGACCTCCTGGATCCACATCCAGATGCCTATTTACACATATCCAGACTTATGTTTAGGAAGTACACCCATGTACGTGTCAGGAACACACACGCACTCGTACAACCAAACACGGACACACTCACGCACTTGCGAGCACACCCAGTTTACCGTGCCTTGGAAGGTGCTAAGGGTTTTCAGGGCACTGGGTGCGACTTGATCGAATCAAGCCTGATACTGTTGTGGTGGGCGTGGCTAGGGAGCCCAGCCCTGCATGTTGGCCAGCCCATTGGCACTTGTGTCTTCCCCTGCTGTCCTTACCTGTTTCCCATTCCCTGTACCATGCAGCTTGAGCGACCTGAATTGCAAACAACTCTTGGCGGAATGCAATGAGGGGAGACATGTGAATGCGGCAGGACCACGGGATTATCCCCAGGAAGTACCCCCAACCAAAGAAGGCATTCTTTACCCCTCTGGTCTACACCCTGAAGCAAGGCACTGTGGGCAGCGAGGGGCAGAGGCCTGTGCCCCAGAATGCCCTGGCTCTATTTCCGTCTCGTTGGGTCATGGGCTTGGGGGCACGGCGCCCGTCCCGTGGCAAGCAAGCATCCTGGCCTTCCTCGCCACCAACTTCCATCAGCGGCTGAGTTCCTGAGGCTTGTCCCCTGCACTCATATTTGCTTCACCACAAACTCCCTGAGATTCTCTCTTCATGCCCTCCTTGCCCCTGCCTTGCTGCTGCTTCCACTCCCAGCATTAGCCTTCCTGCCTCCAGACTCCTATCAACTCACGCGTGCCACCGGGCCTCTGCCTCTTTGCCCCTGCCTCTGCTTCCCATTTTCCTCCTCCTCCATCTGAGCTTCACAGGCTACACAGCTCCCGACGCATCTCGTCCCTTCCTCTGAGGAATTCAGAACCCCCTCCCTCTTCCTGGCCCTTGTTGTCTTCTCCAATTCGCCCTCTGCTCTCAGCCTCTGTACTCCTGGCCTCTGCCAGTCCTCTCGTGCACAACAGTCCGCATTCCTCTAAGCTGTAGTCTCCCTGTTCTGTCCCCAAATCCCTCTGCTTCTTTTCTCTGTGCAGGAGGTGTGTATATGAGGGAGGAGGGTTGGGGCCTTCCTTTTCTACCTTGTGGCTCCTTATTCCTGCGACTGACATCCTATTAGTCTGGAAAAAGCAACTGCTCACTTGACCGAGACCACTTGAAGCCCTTCACTGGCTTGCTAGGTAGCAGCCTGGTGTGCTTCTGAGGTTGCAGGACTGCGCATGCGCGGCCCGCCGTGTAGCAAAGCCTCCAGGAGGTGGCTGGATGATTTGGGTTTCTATGCCTTGCCCAGTGTGCTGAGGTGCATTTGCATTTGCATTCCAACAGGATCAGCTTTAGCGGGAGGGGGAGTGACGCCTCTTAGCGGTAGTCAGTTGTTGCTCACAGCCCATCAGGCCCTGCTTATGCCTCCTTGACTGCACATGCGCCCCAGGGGTGCGGGGAAGCCTCTGGGCGGTGCCTGGAGGGTTAGGCGCTCTGTGACGTGATCAGGTTCTAGGCGCCACCTGCTGACGTGTGCCAGTGTTCCAAGTGGAGTTGCCATCGCGAAAGGGACGCGAAGGCCCTTAGGGGTTGGCTCTGACTGCTCACCAGTTCTCACAGGCCAACAGGGAAGTACAGGACCTCCGGAGCCACCAATCGCACACCTGGAATCCCCGCTGGGACGGGCTGGGTCCACTTTTCACCTCCGCTCGCGCTCCATCCCACATCCTGGCTGAACCCGTGTTGGACAGCTCCCCACCTCCTCTGCCCTTGCCAGTCCTGGAAGTGGCCGGTGTCTGAATCCGCCACCTCTCTCCCCATCCACGTCATCTGTTCGATGACAGCACAATGGAGATTCAAGGTCAGCAGGTGAGGGGTTATTGGGTTCTCCTAACCGCACAGGTGACCGCTCCACTCTTGTTTGCCCTCTTGCCTGGCCTCTCTGGCCCACATCTCTGCCAGATCCTTCCTCCTACCGAGTAGCGGTGGGTCATAATGGCTATAGGCAGGAGCTGGCAATGCGGGGGCCGTTGGCTCACAGCCATAAGTTTAAGGCTCCTGCAGGGTGCTATGCTCAGACACCAGGGAAAGGGAATTCTGACGCTTCCCTGCGTTGGCCAAGGCACCCTGGCTCCCAGCAATGCTATTCGTAGGCGTCATCATCACTCTCATGCGGATCGCCAACAGCAGTGGCTGCTTAGCATCCCGGACTCATGTCTGGAGACCTTGGAGAAGCAGACAGCACTAAAGGCAGCCTTGCCAAATGAATGGTTTCCTGGGAATTTCAAGCAAGCAAGTATACGTGCACACACTTTGAATCGCATCTGTTCAACTTCATATCGGACACACTCCTGCCACCGCACATGGACAGGAAATTTCTCACATGCAAGCCCACTCTCCATCTCTGTCTTTCTCTGTCACTCGCCGCAGCCTCCACATGCTCACTCAGAACACACTGTGACGGGACCCCTCCTGGATCCACATCCAGATGCCTATTTACACATATCCAGACTTATGTTTAGGAAGTACACACCCATGTACGGTGTCAGGAACACACACGCACTCGTACAACCAAACACGGACACACTCACGCACTTGCGAGCACACCCAGTTTACCGTGCCTTGGAAGGTGCTAAGGGTTTTCAGGGCACTGGGTGCGACTTGATCGAATCAAGGCCTGATACTGTTGTGGTGGGCGTGGCTAGGGAGCCCAGCCCTGCATGTTGGCCAGCCCATTGGCACTTGTGTCTTCCCCTGCTGTCCTTACCTGTTTCCCATTCCCTGTACCATGCAGCTTGAGCGACCTGAATTGCAAACAACTCTTGGCGGAATGCAATGAGGGGAGACATGTGAATGCGGCAGGACCACGGGATTATCCCCAGGAAGTACCCCAACCAAAGAAGGCATTCTTTACCCCTCTGGTCTACACCCTGAAGCAAGGCACTGTGGGCAGCGAGGGGCAGAGGCCTGTGCCCCAGAATGCCCTGGCTCTATTTCCGTCTCGTTGGGTCATGGGCTTGGGGGCACGGCGCCCGTCCCGTGGCAAGCAAGCATCCTGGCCTTCCTCGCCACCAACTTCCATCAGCGGCTGAGTTCCTGAGGCTTGTCCCCTGCACTCATATTTGCTTCACCACAACTCCCTGAGATTCTCTCTTCATGCCCTCCTTGCCCCTGCCTTGCGGCTGCTTCCACTCCAGCATTAGCCTTCCTGCCTCCAGACTCCTATCAACTCACGCGTGCCACCGGGCCTCTGCCTCTTTGCCCCTGCCTCTGCTTCCCATTTTCCTCCTCCTCCATCTGAGCTTCACAGGCTACACAGCTCCCGACGCATCTCGTCCCTTCCTCTGAGGAATTCAGAACCCCCTCCCTCTTCCTGGCCCTTGTTGTCTTCTCCAATTCGCCCTCTGCTCTCAGCCTCTGTACTCCTGGCCTCTGCCAGTCCTCTCGTGCACAACAGTCCGCATTCCTCTAAGCTGTAGTCTCCCTGTTCTGTCCCCAAATCCCTCTGCTTCTTTTCTCTGTGCAGGAGGTGTGTATATGAGGGAGGAGGGTTGGGGCCTTCCTTTTCTACCTTGTGGCTCCTTTTCCTGCGACTGACATCCTATTAGTCTGGAAAAAGCAACTGCTCACTTGACCGAGACCACTTGAAGCCCTTCACTGGCTTGCTAGGTAGCAGCCTGGTGTGCTTCTGAGGTTGCAGGACTGCGCATTGCGCGGCCCGCCGTGTAGCAAAGCCTCCAGGAGGTGGCTGGATGATTTGGGTTTCTATGCCTTGCCCAGTGTGCTGAGGTGCATTTGCATTTGCATTCCAACAGGATCAGCTTTAGCGGGAGGGGGAGTGACGCCTCTTAGCGGTAGTCAGTTGTTGCTCACAGCCCATCAGGCCCTGCTTATGCCTCCTTGACTGCACATGCGCCCCAGGGGTGCGGGGAAGCCTCTGGGCGGTGCCTGGAGGGTTAGGCGCTCTGTGACGTGATCAGGTTCTAGGCGCCACCTGCTGACGTGTGCCAGTGTTCCAAGTGGAGTTGCCATCGCGAAAGGACGCGAAGGCCCTTAGGGGTTGGCTCTGACTGCTCACCAGTTCTCACAGGCCAACAGGGAAGTACAGGACCTCCGGAGCCACCAATCGCACACCTGGAATCCCCGCTGGGACGGGCTGGGTCCACTTTTCACCTCCGCTCGCGCTCCATCCCACATCCTGGCTGAACCCGTGTTGGACAGCTCCCCCACCTCCTCTGCCCTTGCCAGTCCTGGAAGTGGCCGGTGTCTGAATCCGCCACCTCTCTCCCCATCCACGTCATCTGTTCGATGACAGCACAATGGAGATTCAAGGTCAGCAGGTGAGGGGTTATTGGGTTCTCCTAACCGCACAGGTGACCGCCTCCACTCTTGTTTGCCCTCTTGCCTGGCCTCTCTGGCCCACATCTCTGCCAGATCCTTCCTCCTACCGAGTAGCGGTGGGTCATAATGGCTATAGGCAGGAGCTGGCAATGCGGGGGCCGTTGGCTCACAGCCATAAGTTTAAGGCTCCTGCAGGGTGCTATGCTCAGACACCAGGGAAAGGGAATTCTGACGCTTCCCTGCGTTGGCCAAGGCACCCTGGCTCCCAGCAATGCTATTCGTAGGCGTCATCATCACTCTCATGCGGATCGCCAACAGCAGTGGCTGCTTAGCATCCCCGGACTCATGTCTGGAGACCTTGGAGAAGCAGACAGCACTAAAGGCAGCCTTGCCAAATGAATGGTTTCCTGGGAATTTCAAGCAAGCAAGTATACGTGCACACACTTTGAATCGCATCTGTTCAACTTCATATCGGACACACTCCTGCCACCGCACATGGACAGGAAATTTCTCACATGCAAGCCCACTCTCCATCTCTGTCTTTCTCTGTCACTCGCCGCAGCCTCCACATGCTCACTCAGAACACACTGTGACGGGACCTCCTGGATCCACATCCAGATGCCTATTTACACATATCCAGACTTATGTTTAGGAAGTACACCCATGTACGGTGTCAGGAACACACACGCACTCGTACAACCAAACACGGACACACTCACGCACTTGCGAGCACACCCAGTTTACCGTGCCTTGGAAGGTGCTAAGGGTTTTCAGGGCACTGGGTGCGACTTGATCGAATCAAGCCTGATACTGTTGTGGTGGGCGTGGCTAGGGAGCCCAGCCCTGCATGTTGGCCAGCCCATTGGCACTTGTGTCTTCCCCTGCTGTCCTTACCTGTTTCCCATTCCCTGTACCATGCAGCTTGAGCGACCTGAATTGCAAACAACTCTTGGCGGAATGCAATGAGGGGAGACATGTGAATGCGGCAGGACCACGGGATTATCCCCAGGAAGTACCCCAACCAAAGAAGGCATTCTTTACCCCTCTGGTCTACACCCTGAAGCAAGGCACTGTGGGCAGCGAGGGGCAGAGGCCTGTGCCCCAGAATGCCCTGGCTCTATTTCCGTCTCGTTGGGTCATGGGCTTGGGGGCACGGCGCCCGTCCCGTGGCAAGCAAGCATCCTGGCCTTCCTCGCCACCAACTTCCATCAGCGGCTGAGTTCCTGAGGCTTGTCCCCTGCACTCATATTTGCTTCACCACAAACTCCCTGAGATTCTCTCTTCATGCCCTCCTTGCCCCTGCCTTGCGGCTGCTTCCACTCCCAGCATTAGCCTTCCTGCCTCCAGACTCCTATCAACTCACGCGTGCCACCGGGCCTCTGCCTCTTTGCCCCTGCCTCTGCTTCCCATTTTCCTCCTCCTCCATCTGAGCTTCACAGGCTACACAGCTCCCGACGCATCTCGTCCCTTCCTCTGAGGAATTCAGAACCCCCTCCCTCTTCCTGGCCCTTGTTGTCTTCTCCAATTCGCCCTCTGCTCTCAGCCTCTGTACTCCTGGCCTCTGCCAGTCCTCTCGTGCACAACAGTCCGCATTCCTCTAAGCTGTAGTCTCCCTGTTCTGTCCCCAAATCCCTCTGCTTCTTTTCTCTGTGCAGGAGGTGTGTATATGAGGGAGGAGGGTTGGGGCCTTCCTTTTCTACCTTGTGGCTCCTTTTCCTGCGACTGACATCCTATTAGTCTGGAAAAAGCAACTGCTCACTTGACCGAGACCACTTGAAGCCCTTCACTGGCTTGCTAGGTAGCAGCCTGGTGTGCTTCTGAGGTTGCAGGACTGCGCATGCGCGGCCCGCCGTGTAGCAAAGCCTCCAGGAGGTGGCTGGATGATTTGGGTTTCTATGCCTTGCCCAGTGTGCTGAGGTGCATTTGCATTTGCATTCCAACAGGATCAGCTTTAGCGGGAGGGGGAGTGACGCCTCTTAGCGGTAGTCAGTTGTTGCTCACAGCCCATCAGGCCCTGCTTATGCCTCCTTGACTGCACATGCGCCCCAGGGGTGCGGGGAAGCCTCTGGGCGGTGCCTGGAGGGTTAGGCGCTCTGTGACGTGATCAGGTTCTAGGCGCCACCTGCTGACGTGTGCCAGTGTTCCAAGTGGAGTTGCCATCGCGAAAGGGACGCGAAGGCCCTTAGGGGTTGGCTCTGACTGCTCACCAGTTCTCACAGGCCAACAGGGAAGTACAGGACCTCCGGAGCCACCAATCGCACACCCTGGAATCCCCGCTGGGACGGGCTGGGTCCACTTTTCACCTCCGCCTCGCGCTCCATCCCACATCCTGGCTGAACCCGTGTTGGACAGCTCCCCCACCTCCTCTGCCCTTGCCAGTCCTGGAAGTGGCCGGTGTCTGAATCCGCCACCTCTCTCCCCATCCACGTCATCTGTTCGATGACAGCACAATGGAGATTCAAGGTCAGCAGGTGAGGGGTTTATTGGGTTCTCCTAACCGCACAGGTGACCGCTCCACTCTTGTTTGCCCTCTTGCCTGGCCTCTCTGGCCCACATCTCTGCCAGATCCTTCCTCCTACCGAGTAGCGGTTGGGTCATAATGGCTATAGGCAGGAGCTGGCAATGCGGGGGCCGTTGGCTCACAGCCATAAGTTTAAGGCTCCTGCAGGGTGCTATGCTCAGACACCAGGGAAAGGGAATTCTGACGCTTCCCTGCGTTGGCCAAGGCACCCTGGCTCCCAGCAATGCTATTCGTAGGCGTCATCATCACTCTCATGCGGATCGCCAACAGCAGTGGCTGCTTAGCATCCCCGGACTCATGTCTGGAGACCTTGGAGAAGCAGACAGCACTAAAGGCAGCCTTGCCAAATGAATGGTTTCCTGGGAATTTCAAGCAAGCAAGTATACGTGCACACACTTTGAATCGCATCTGTTCAACTTCATATCGGACACACTCCTGCCCACCGCACATGGACAGGAAATTTCTCACATGCAAGCCCACTCTCCATCTCTGTCTTTCTCTGTCACTCGCCGCAGCCTCCACATGCTCACTCAGAACACACTGTGACGGGACCTCCTGGATCCACATCCAGATGCCTATTTACACATATCCAGACTTATGTTTAGGAAGTACAACCCATGTACGGTGTCAGGAACACACACGCACATCGTACAACCAAACACGGACACACTCACGCACTTGCGAGCACACCCAGTTTACCGTGCCTTGGAAGGTGCTAAGGGTTTTCAGGGCACTGGGTGCGACTTGATCGAATCAAGCCTGATACTGTTGTGGTGGGCGTGGCTAGGGAGCCCAGCCCTGCATGTTGGCCAGCCCATTGGCACTTGTGTCTTCCCCTGCTGTCCTTACCTGTTTCCCATTCCCTGTACCATGCAGCTTGAGCGACCTGAATTGCAAACAACTCTTGGCGGAATGCAATGAGGGGAGACATGTGAATGCGGCAGGACCACGGGATTATCCCCAGGAAGTACCCCAACCAAAGAAGGCATTCTTTACCCCTCTGGTCTACACCCTGAAGCAAGGCACTGTGGGCAGCGAGGGGCAGAGGCCTGTGCCCCAGAATGCCCTGGCTCTATTTCCGTCTCGTTGGGTCATGGGCTTGGGGGCACGGCGCCCGTCCCGTGGCAAGCAAGCATCCTGGCCTTCCTCGCCACCAACTTCCATCAGCGGCTGAGTTCCTGAGGCTTGTCCCTGCACTCATATTTGCTTCACCACAAACTCCCTGAGATTCTCTCTTCATGCCCTCCTTGCCCCTGCCTTGCTGCTGCTTCCACTCCCAGCATTAGCCTTCCTGCCTCCAGACTCCTATCAACTCACGCGTGCCACCGGGCCTCTGCCTCTTTGCCCCTGCCTCTGCTTCCCATTTTCCTCCTCCTCCATCTGAGCTTCACAGGCTACACAGCTCCCGACGCATCTCGTCCCTTCCTCTGAGGAATTCAGAACCCCCTCCCTCTTCCTGGCCCTTGTTGTCTTCTCCAATTCGCCCTCTGCTCTCAGCCTCTGTACTCCTGGCCTCTGCCAGTCCTCTCGTGCACAACAGTCCGCATTCCTCTAAGCTGTAGTCTCCCTGTTCTGTCCCCAAATCCCTCTGCTTCTTTTCTCTGTGCAGGAGGTGTGTATATGAGGGAGGAGGGTTGGGGCCTTCCTTTTCTACCTTGTGGCTCCTTTTCCTGCGACTGACATCCTATTAGTCTGGAAAAAGCAACTGCTCACTTGACCGAGACCACTTGAAGCCCTTCACTGGCTTGCTAGGTAGCAGCCTGGTGTGCTTCTGAGGTTGCAGGACTGCGCATGCGCGGCCCGCCGTGTAGCAAAGCCTCCAGGAGGTGGCTGGATGATTGGGTTTCTATGCCTTGCCCAGTGTGCTGAGGTGCATTTGCATTTGCATTCCAACAGGATCAGCTTTAGCGGGAGGGGGAGTGACGCCTCTTAGCGGTAGTCAGTTGTTGCTCACAGCCCATCAGGCCCTGCTTATGCCTCCTTGACTGCACATGCGCCCCAGGGGTGCGGGGAAGCCTCTGGGCGGTGCCTGGAGGGTTAGGCGCTCTGTGACGTGATCAGGTTCTAGGCGCCACCTGCTGACGTGTGCCAGTGTTCCAAGTGGAGTTGCCATCGCGAAAGGGACGCGGAAGGCCCTTAGGGTTGGCTCTGACTGCTCACCAGTTCTCACAGGCCAACAGGGAAGTACAGGACCTCCGGAGCCACCAATCGCACACCTGGAATCCCCGCTGGGACGGGCTGGGTCCACTTTTCACCTCCGCTCGCGCTCCATCCCACATCCTGGCTGAACCCGTGTTGGACAGCTCCCCCACCTCCTCTGGCCCTTGCCAGTCCTGGAAGTGGCCGGTGTCTGAATCCGCCACCTCTCTCCCCATCCACGTCATCTGTTCGATGACAGCACAATGGAGATTCAAGGTCAGCAGGTGAGGGGTTATTGGGTTCTCCTAACCGCACAGGTGACCGCTCCACTCTTGTTTGCCCTCTTGCCTGGCCTCTCTGGCCCACATCTCTGCCAGATCCTTCCTCCTACCGAGTAGCGGTGGGTCATAATGGCTATAGGCAGGAGCTGGCAATGCGGGGGCCGTTGGCTCACAGCCATAAGTTTAAGGCTCCTGCAGGGTGCTATGCTCAGACACCAGGGAAAGGGAATTCTGACGCTTCCCTGCGTTGGCCAAGGCACCCTGGCTCCCAGCAATGCTATTCGTAGGCGTCATCATCACTCTCATGCGGATCGCCAACAGCAGTGGCTGCTTAGCATCCCCGGACTCATGTCTGGAGACCTTGGAGAAGCAGACAGCACTAAAGGCAGCCTTGCCAAATGAATGGTTTCCTGGGAATTTCAAGCAAGCAAGTATACGTGCACACACTTTGAATCGCACCTGTTCAACTTCATATCGGACACACTCCTGCCACCGCACATGGACAGGAAATTTCTCACATGCAAGCCCACTCTCCATCTCTGTCTTTCTCTGTCACTCGCCGCAGCCTCCACATGCTCACTCAGAACACACTGTGACGGGACCCTCCTGGATCCACATCCAGATGCCTATTTACACATATCCAGACTTATGTTTAGGAAGTACACCCATGTACGGTGTCAGGAACACACACGCACTCGTACAACCAAACACGGACACACTCACGCACTTGCGAGCACACCCAGTTTACCGTGCCTTGGAAGGTGCTAAGGGTTTTCAGGGCACTGGGTGCGACTTGATCGAATCAAGCCTGATACTGTTGTGGTGGGCGTGCTAGGGAGCCCAGCCCTGCATGTTGGCCAGCCCATTGGCACTTGTGTCTTCCCCTGCTGTCCTTACCTGTTTCCCATTCCCTGTACCATGCAGCTTGAGCGACCTGAATTGCAAACAACTCTTGGCGGAATGCAATGAGGGGAGACATGTGAATGCGGCAGGACCACGGGATTATCCCCAGGAAGTACCCCAACCAAAGAAGGCATTCTTTACCCCTCTGGTCTACACCCTGAAGCAAGGCACTGTGGGCAGCGAGGGGCAGAGGCCTGTGCCCCAGAATGCCCTGGCTCTATTTCCGTCTCGTTGGGTCATGGGCTTGGGGGCACGGCGCCCGTCCCGTGGCAAGCAAGCATCCTGGCCTTCCTCGCCACCAACTTCCATCAGCGGCTGAGTTCCTGAGAGGCTTGTCCCCTGCACTCATATTTGCTTCACCACAAACTCCCTGAGATTCTCTCTTCATGCCCTCCTTGCCCCTGCCTTGCTGCTGCTTCCACTCCCAGCATTAGCCTTCCTGCCTCCAGACTCCTATCAACTCACGCGTGCCACCGGGCCTCTGCCTCTTTGCCCCTGCCTCTGCTTCCCATTTTCCTCCTCCTCCATCTGAGCTTCACAGGCTACACAGCTCCCGACGCATCTCGTCCCTTCCTCTGAGGAATTCAGAACCCCCTCCCTCTTCCTGGCCCTTGTTGTCTTCTCCAATTCGCCCTCTGCTCTCAGCCTCTGTACTCCTGGCCTCTGCCAGTCCTCTCGTGCACAACAGTCCGCATTCCTCTAAGCTGTAGTCTCCCTGTTCTGTCCCCAAATCCCTCTGCTTCTTTTCTCTGTGCAGGAGGTGTGTATATGAGGGAGGAGGGTTGGGGCCTTCCTTTTCTACCTTGTGGCTCCTTTTCCTGCGACTGACATCCTATTAGTCTGGAAAAAGCAACTGCTCACTTGACCGAGACCACTTGAAGCCCTTCACTGGCTTGCTAGGTAGCAGCCTGGTGTGCTTCTGAGGTTGCAGGACTGCGCATGCGCGGCCCGCCGTGTAGCAAAGCCTCCAGGAGGTGGCTGGATGATTTGGGTTTCTATGCCTTGCCCAGTGTGCTGAGGTGCATTTGCATTTGCATTCCAACAGGATCAGCTTTAGCGGGAGGGGGAGTGACGCCTCTTAGCGGTAGTCAGTTGTTGCTCACAGCCCATCAGGCCCTGCTTATGCCTCCTTGACTGCACATGCGCCCCAGGGGTGCGGGGAAGCCTCTGGGCGGTGCCTGGAGGGTTAGGCGCTCTGTGACGTGATCAGGTTCTAGGCGCCACCTGCTGACGTGTGCCAGTGTTCCAAGTGGAGTTGCCATCGCGAAAGGGACGCGAAGGCCCTTAGGGGTTGGCTCTGACTGCTCACCAGTTCTCACAGGCCAACAGGGAAGTACAGGACCTCCGGAGCCACCAATCGCACACCTGGAATCCCCGCTGGGACGGGCTGGGTCCACTTTTCACCTCCGCTCGCGCTCCATCCCACATCCTGGCTGAACCCGTGTTGGACAGCTCCCCCACCTCCTCTGCCCTTGCCAGTCCTGGAAGTGGCCGGTGTCTGAATCCGCCACCTCTCTCCCCATCCACGTCATCTGTTCGATGACAGCACAATGGAGATTCAAGGTCAGCAGGTGAGGGGTTATTGGGTTCTCCTAACCGCACAGGTGACCGCTCCACTCTTGTTTGCCCTCTTGCCTGGCCTCTCTGGCCCACATCTCTGCCAGATCCTTCCTCCTACCGAGTAGCGGTGGGTCATAATGGCTATAGGCAGGAGCTGGCAATGCGGGGGCCGTTGGCTCACAGCCATAAGTTTAAGGCTCCTGCAGGGTGCTATGCTCAGACACCAGGGAAAGGGAATTCTGACGCTTCCCTGCGTTGGCCAAGGCACCCTGGCTCCCAGCAATGCTATTCGTAGGCGTCATCATCACTCTCATGCGGATCGCCAACAGCAGTGGCTGCTTAGCATCCCCGGACTCATGTCTGGAGACCTTGGAGAAGCAGACAGCACTAAAGGCAGCCTTGCCAAATGAATGGTTTCCTGGGAATTTCAAGCAAGCAAGTATACGTGCACACACTTTGAATCGCATCTGTTCAACTTCATATCGGACACACTCCTGCCACCGCACATGGACAGGAAATTTCTCACATGCAAGCCCACTCTCCATCTCTGTCTTTCTCTGTCACTCGCCGCAGCCTCCACATGCTCACTCAGAACACACTGTGACGGGACCTCCTGGATCCACATCCAGATGCCTATTTACACATATCCAGACTTATGTTTAGGAAGTACACCCATGTACGGTGTCAGGAACACACACGCACTCGTACAACCAAACACGGACCACACTCACGCACTTGCGAGCACACCCAGTTTACCGTGCCTTGGAAGGTGCTAAGGGTTTTCAGGGCACTGGGTGCGACTTGATCGAATCAAGCCTGATACTGTTGTGGTGGGCGTGGCTAGGGAGCCCAGCCCTGCAATGTTGGCCAGCCCATTGGCACTTGTGTCTTCCCCTGCTGTCCTTACCTGTTTCCCATTCCCTGTACCATGCAGCTTGAGCGACCTGAATTGCAAACAACTCTTGGCGGAATGCAATGAGGGGAGACATGTGAATGCGGCAGGACCACGGGATTATCCCCAGGAAGTACCCCAACCAAAGAAGGCATTCTTTACCCCTCTGGTCTACACCCTGAAGCAAGGCACTGTGGGCAGCGAGGGGCAGAGGCCTGTGCCCCAGAATGCCCTGGCTCTATTTCCGTCTCGTTGGGTCATGGGCTTGGGGGCACGGCGCCCGTCCCGTGGCAAGCAAGCATCCTGGCCTTCCTCGCCACCAACTTCCATCAGCGGCTGAGTTCCTGAGGCTTGTCCCCTGCACTCATATTTGCTTCACCACAAACTCCCTGAGATTCTCTCTTCATGCCCTCCTTGCCCCTGCCTTGCTGCTGCTTCCACTCCCAGCATTAGCCTTCCTGCCTCCAGACTCCTATCAACTCACGCGTGCCACCGGGCCTCTGCCTCTTTGCCCCTGCCTCTGCTTCCCATTTTCCTCCTCCTCCATCTGAGCTTCACAGGCTACACAGCTCCGACGCATCTCGTCCCTTCCTCTGAGGAATTCAGAACCCCCTCCCTCTTCCTGGCCCTTGTTGTCTTCTCCAATTCGCCCTCTGCTCTCAGCCTCTGTACTCCTGGCCTCTTCCAGTCCTCTCGTGCACAACAGTCCGCATTCCTCTAAGCTGTAGTCTCCCTGTTCTGTCCCCAAATCCCTCTGCTTCTTTTCTCTGTGCAGGAGGTGTGTATATGAGGGAGGAGGGTTGGGGCCTTCCTTTTCTACCTTGTGGCTCCTTTTCCTGCGACTGACATCCTATTAGTCTGGAAAAAGCAACTGCTCACTTGACCGAGACCACTTGAAGCCCTTCACTGGCTTGCTAGGTAGCAGCCTGGTGTGCTTCTGAGGTTGCAGGACTGCGCATCGCGCGGCCCGCCGTGTAGCAAAGCCTCCAGGAGGTGGCTGGATGATTTGGGTTTCTATGCCTTGCCCAGTGTGCTGAGGTGCATTTGCATTTGCATTCCAACAGGATCAGCTTTAGCGGGAGGGGGAGTGACGCCTCTTAGCGGTAGTCAGTTGTTGCTCACAGCCCATCAGGCCCTGCTTATGCCTCCTTGACTGCACATGCGCCCCAGGGGTGCGGGGAAGCCTCTGGGCGGTGCCTGGAGGGTTAGGCGCTCTGTGACGTGATCAGGTTCTAGGCGCCACCTGCTGACGTGTGCCAGTGTTCCAAGTGGAGTTGCCATCGCGAAAGGGACGCGAAGGCCCTTAGGGGTTGGCTCTGACTGCTCACCAGTTCTCACAGGCCAACAGGGAAGTACAGGACCTCCGGAGCCACCAATCGCACACCTGGAATCCCCGCTGGGACGGGCTGGGTCCACTTTTCACCTCCGCTCGCGCTCCATCCCACATCCTGGCTGAACCCGTGTTGGACAGCTCCCCCACCTCCTCTGCCCTTGCCAGTCCTGGAAGTGGCCGGTGTCTGAATCCGCCACCTCTCTCCCCATCCACGTCATCTGTTCGATGACAGCACAATGGAGATTCAAGGTCAGCAGGTGAGGGGTTATTGGGTTCTCCTAACCGCACAGGTGACCGCTCCACTCTTGTTTGCCCTCTTGCCTGGCCTCTCTGGCCCACATCTCTGCCAGATCCTTCCTCCTACCGAGTAGCGGTGGGTCATAATGGCTATAGGCAGGAGCTGGCAATGCGGGGGCCGTTGCTCACAGCCATAAGTTTAAGGCTCCTGCAGGGTGCTATGCTCAGACACCAGGGAAAGGGAATTCTGACGCTTCCCTGCGTTGGCCAAGGCACCCTGGCTCCCAGCAATGCTATTCGTAGGCGTCATCATCACTCTCATGCGGATCGCCAACAGCAGTGGCTGCTTAGCATCCCCGGACTCATGTCTGGAGACCTTGGAGAAGCAGACAGCACTAAAGGCAGCCTTGCCAAATGAATGGTTTCCTGGGAATTTCAAG
>NW_025960342.1:0-38457 GCF_023159225.1 Perognathus longimembris pacificus
AATGGTGGGGGCAGTCCCGGCCCCCTGTGAGGTCCTGACCTTCCTGCTGGGGTGTGGTGGGGTAGGGTGATGTTGAGCAGGGTGGAAGAAGTCCTAGCTAGCTAATTCTGAATGGACTTGCTGATCTCGGTTGTCTTGAGTCCGCTGGGCATTGGCCACTCAACCTTTGCTGCACATTGTTGTATTCCGAGAGCGAGAATAATCCGTTGAGGCACAACTTAAGGTGGGAAGGAGTTTTATTTCCAAAGGGATATTATTTACAATGTAAAGCCCAGAACCAGAACCAGAGCCACCTCCACCTCCTGATGCTTGCCTGCGACTACCTTATCCTGGGTGAGTTACCCAGAACCCAGGCCTGAGACCTGTCTTGACCTGAACTCTGAACCTCCACTTTAATTTCTTTTATTTTCTGTTTTCTTTTTGTGGAGCAAAGGGACAGTTTAGTGTACAACACAAAGCAGCCACAGTACTAGGAAGTTGAGCTTCATATTCCTAACCACGACACAGAACAACTGGACATTCTCATGTGGAGCTGAAAGGAAAAAAGGGAACGCCCCTGTATGCAAATTCACAGGCAAATCTCATCCGCTTGATAATCTCTGGTTTCCATTGACTGGATGGCCACCAAACGGCCCTCATTCTACATAGCTAATTCTTTGCCTACAGAGGAGAGCCAATGGTGAGCTTGTAACTGGTGTTTCACTAGTTACTTACTCTTCTTGAGTCTGTTTCACTAAAGAGAACGTGATACTAGACGAGCTTCAAGGAATAGTCCTGCGCCATTTCCAGGAGTCCTTCCCAGAATATGAAATCCTTAACCATGGGATCTAACATCAAGTGTCCTTGTTAGGACACATGACCTTTTCCTTGAATGAGTTTTGTGCATCTGCTGTTGTATTTTCATCTTGAAGCTGCACTGGGAATGGGCCCTAGACATTTCACCTTGGTTAAAAGAGGAAAGATGTTAAGAAGTGGCACACATATTAGCGAAAGGAAGGCAGTGCAGATTCTTCCTCTGACTCGGGTAAGGAGCAAAGCTTTGCGTGGTTTCTCCATGCCACGATTTGCTCACCGACAGTTCCTGGGTGGAATCCAGATTCACAACCAGCAGAGCCTTCTGGATTTTAGAGACGGAGTGGGACAGAATCCGCAGCTCCCTTGGGCACAGCTGGATGCTCTATCCTCAGATCAGCTTCTTGAGTAGCTAGGTGTACAAGTGTGAGACAGTGGCACCTGGCTTTCCATACCTTAAAGGGGATCTTATGTGGTTTTCTAGTTTGGGGAATATATCTGAACAGGGGTGCGATGGAGGGAGAGAGGTAAAAATTGTGGCCTAAGACCAGCTCAGAGAAATGACTAAAGTATCCACCTTTCTGAAACATACTGGACAACAAGGAAGAGACAATAGAGATAAAAATGATCAAGTGCGTGTAGGGGTTTTTAGCTCCCCCCAAGCCCCCTTCCCCCCCACCCCCCGCCGGGCTCCCCTGACCTGCGGAAGAGATGGGGAAGGCACGCCCCCCCACCATACAAGCCAAGAAAGGCAAGGGCCAACAGACCACCCCCACCCAGCCCTCCCTCACCAGTGGACAATCAGACGCATATGGGAGTCAAGTCGGTGCAAGATCTCGTTTATTGGGGGGAACACGTGTAACTAATACAAGACACAGGAGCCAATCGGGTCAAAGATCGGCAGGAAGGGGCGGGGTGTAGCTGCACCTATCTAGGGACTGTAAGGGGAGGCCTGAGCATGTCTGGAGACCAACCCTTGAGGCGGCCTGATTTTTCATGACAGCCCACAGAACCGCCCCTCCAGGTTCACTGTCAGATGCCATCTTAGCCACACGTGGCCCCGGGGCTGGGAAACAGGCGGGGCCAGCTAGTTGACTTCCTCTCCCCTGTGACCTGGGCGTGTCCCACACTGCTGAAACCTCTTGAGAACTTTTGCAAAAGTAAGCAAGGCCAGTTCTATTGAGTCAATCATGTGGACACCTTCAGCAGTTACTGAATCTGCAAAGATACAGCCAAGATATTGTAGCCCATGCAAACCTCTTCTAGTTCCATAGTGCACGTATAGAAGCACACTAAAATTCTAAATCAGACACGCCTTCTTCCAGATACAGCTGTCTTCAGTTGCTTTGCTGTTGCCTCTCTGCAACCTTACCGTGAGGATAGGGACGCAGTGAGATCAGGAGCCCAGAAGGAAGAAGTCAGAAAGCCCTTGGGGACAGGAATCTCCTTGCACTGCAAACATTTCTCCAAGAACTGCTTCAGACGTACAAAGGAACCCATCTGTCCTGGACTTGTGATGGCCTCAATTCTGGGGAAGTAGTCCTCCTGAATGAGAAGTATCATCTTCCAGAACTGGACCTGGTACTGCTTCATGAGGGCATTCCCACACACCTCCAAGAAGTCCAAAAGGAGGGTGGCTGTCACATCTGCTAGAGGTTCCATGTTAAGATTTGTGCTAACCAGCGCCAGCCATGATTTAAGCCATGAGGGTGAGTTGCTTGTTGGTTTCCATATGGCCAGCGGAGCTGGATGATGGCCGCATACAGACGGATCATGCCAGACATGCGCTTCAGGAAGTTGTCCTGCGCTTCCATCTTGGAGTCTTTCACTTGGTAGCCAAGCATTCGCTGATAGTCCTCCAGAGCCATGCCCTCCTTGAAAGCAGGGTAGAATGGAACCGAGAAAGGGCACTTCTTATAGAGATGAGCGAGGATGAGGTTTCCCACTCTAGGGTGAAGCTCCCAGATCCCAGACGCCACCACTGCCATGGGGAACGCTGCTTCATGGTGAGAGGCCACCTCCACCTCGCCTTGTTTCACAAACTTCTCTGCCACTTTGTACTGAACAAAGTCCAGAGCTTGTGGGTGAAGGGTGACTGACACAGAGCGCCCAGCAGACTGCACCGGCTCTCCAGAGAGCAGACCGTTGATCTTGTCAAAGACTTCCTTGAGTTCGAGCCTGCAATCGTGGAGATTTGGCTGACTGGGATAGTGGCGGCCTTGTGCAGGTCCATCTTTAGTTTCTTCATCTGACTGTCCTTGCTGCTGCTCAGGCCTTCGAAGGACAAACACACACTGAGCAGAGGCCTCCTGCAGCTGTTGGTACCACTGCATGGTACTGTCTTCCCCGTTCACTTGGAGCTCTTCGTTCTGTGTCCCTCCTGGGTCCTGGCTGGGGACCGGGGATGGGGTGGGGGCCCACGACCCCTGTTGCATCTGCCATTCTTGCAGCTTGAGTCGGGCCTCCTCTTCATCCTGCCGTTTCTTGTCTTCACAGGCCCTGGTCATTTCCCGGGCTAAGTTCCTGACAAGATCCCGCATTTCCTGCAAGGCTCGCTCAGCCTCAGCTTGGTTTTCTGCCGTGGGATAGCCACTCTCTGATGCAGCACCAATGATCCCAGGGATCAGGCTGCAGAGCTGGTTGCGCCGGGTGCGGAAGGCAGCCAGGCCGCCCACCCGTAGGTCCCTGTGCTGCTGGTCAGAGGCGTCCAGCTGCTGGCTGAGCCGCAGCACCTCCTCCTGGAGGGCGAAAAGGCTCCGAAGCCGCACCTGGCCTTCCTCCTCGTGCAGCCGCTCCAGCTCTGCCTGTTTCCTGCGATGTCGCTCTGCCTCCCGAAGCTTCAGGTCGAGAATCTCGGCTCTGTGGCGATGCTCAGCTTTGAGCTTCTCCTGCTGGCTCAGGGCTTCTCTAGTATTCTTCTCCATGACTTCCCGCAAGTCCTGTAATTCTTTCTGTCGCTTCAGTGCTTGCTGTTCATCAAACCGTCTCAGCTGTTCACGCGCCATCTCTGAGAAGGCTCGCAACTTCCTCTCTTGCTCCTCCTGCCACATGATGGCTAGAGCGACAGCTCCTCAGACCCGGATCCACCTGAATTTCTCAGCACCACAGCCTCCTGGCGTCCAAACCTCCAGAGGCCTGGTTTGGCTCCGGCCCTCTCCTCTGGCTGGTCTGCTTGTCTCCGCACTGCTCCCTCGGCTGGCTGGCTGGCTGGCTGGTCACCTCCTTTCTCCTCCTCGTGCTCTTCTCTTCTCTCCTCCTTTTCCTCTGGAAGTCCTGCCCTTCTTATCTTGCCACCTAGGCAGTCTGAGGGTGGAGCTTCCGGTCCCCTCAAGGTGGGGCGGGATCTCCTCTTTCTTTCCCACTGGGGCGTGGCAATTACACCAATGTGGGGAGGGGCTTCTTCCCCTCAGGTTATTCCACACATCAGTGCTCATTTGCATGGTTAGCAAGTATTCCACAAAACTTGGTGTCTGTAATATGGAGGTCAGATATGGCCAGCACCATCATTAGCTGTTGAGGGGTGTCATGTTGACTCCATCTCAGTTAAAAAGAGCAGAAGCCCACTCCATCTTCGCTACGATATCCGCAGCCCTATGCAGGCAAGGTGAAACCTGTGCCCTCCCTTGAGTGGGTGATTCCACCTGCATCACATGAGCCCCGGCAAATCCATGCCCCAAGTCTGAACTCAAATGATAGGTTGCTTCAAACAGTTGCTATGAGGCACAGCGTACCTCCATTGGCCACCTGCATGTGACCTGGCATGCTCTGTAAGGGTTTAAGCTCACGGGCCACATTGTGTTTGCCTTTAGAACCCACCCTGAGTGTGGCTCGGGGCCCAAGGTTCCAGTTCCCGAGTCTAGGCTGCGGCCCTGGCCAGCCAATCTGCTCTTTCAGGTTGCTGGGCCGTGACCCTGTCTGGTCAGTATATTTTTTCCTTCCCCAGTAAACCCATCTTTTACTTGAGACTGTCTCTCAGTGTCGGACTCTTGTAGGGATGGGGAATTTTCCCACACGCACACTCGGACCCCATTACAGTCTGGTCCCCTCCCTTGGGCAGACCCCCATTACAATTACATTAGACATGGCTGTTGATGTGTTCTAGGAATGTATAGCCATTGCCCAGGATTTTCCTCTTCAGTGGGTACCATGATATCATGGTACCACCACGTCACTACCTGGGAGTTATCGCTGCTCTTTATCTTCAGCACTGTTATGCTTGGAGACACCTAATGGCCCTCATTCTAGATAGCTAATTCTTGGGGGCCTTGTCGGCTGGCAGCGTGCTGGCCCACCTGAATTCAGGTGAATGGTGGGGGCAGTCCCGGCCCCCTGTGAGGTCCTGACCTTCCTGCTGGGGTGTGGTGGGGGTAGGGTGATGTTGAGCAGGGTGGAAGAAGTCCTAGCTAGCTAATTCTGAATGGACTTGCTGATCTCGGTTGTCTTGAGTCCGCTGGGCATTGGCCACTCAACCTTTGCTGCACATTGTTGTATTCCGAGAGCGAGAATAATCCGTTGAGGCACAACTTAAGGTGGGAAGGAGTTTTATTTCCAAAGGGATATTATTTACAATGTAAAGCCCAGAACCAGAACCAGAGCCACCTCCACCTCCTGATGCTTGCCTGCGACTACCTTATCCTGGGTGAGTTACCCAGAACCCAGGCCTGAGACCTGTCTTGACCTGAACTCTGAACCTCCACTTTAATTTCTTTTATTTTCTGTTTTCTTTTTGTGGAGCAAAGGGACAGTTTAGTGTACAACACAAAGCAGCCACAGTACTAGGAAGTTGAGCTTCATATTCCTAACCACGACACAGAACAACTGGACATTCTCATGTGGAGCTGAAAGGAAAAAAGGGAACGCCCCTGTATGCAAATTCACAGGCAAATCTCATCCGCTTGATAATCTCTGGTTTCCATTGACTGGATGGCCACCAAACGGCCCTCATTCTACATAGCTAATTCTTTGCCTACAGAGGAGAGCCAATGGTGAGCTTGTAACTGGTGTTTCACTAGTTACTTACTCTTCTTGAGTCTGTTTCACTAAAGAGAACGTGATACTAGACGAGCTTCAAGGAATAGTCCTGCGCCATTTCCAGGAGTCCTTCCCAGAATATGAAATCCTTAACCATGGGATCTAACATCAAAGTGTCCTTGTTAGGACACATGACCTTTTCCTTGAATGAGTTTTGTGCATCTGCTGTTGTATTTTCATCTTGAAGCTGCACTGGGAATGGGCCCTAGACATTTCACCTTGGTTAAAAGAGGAAAGATGTTAAGAAGTGGGCACACATATTAGCGAAAGGAAGGCAGTGCAGATTCTTCCTCTGACTCGGGTAAGGAGCAAAGCTTTGCGTGGTTTCTCCATGCCACGATTTGCTCACCGACAGTTCCTGGGTGGAGTCCAGATTCACAACCAGCAGAGCCTTCTGGATTTTAGAGACGGAGTGGGACAGAATCCGCAGCTCCCTTGGGCACAGCTGGATGCTCTATCCTCAGATCAGCTTCTTGAGTAGCTAGGTGTACAAGTGTGAGACAGTAGCACCTGGCTTTCCATACCTTAAAGGGGATCTTATGTGGTTTTCTAGTTTGGGGAATATATCTGAACAGGGGTGCGATGGAGGGAGAGAGGTAAAAATTGTGGCCTAAGACCAGCTCAGAGAAATGACTAAAGTATCCAACTTTCTGAAACATACTGGACAACAAGGAAGAGACAATAGAGATAAAATGATCAAGTGCGTGTAGGGGTTTTTAGCTCCCCAAAAAGCCCCACTTCCCCCCCACCCCCCGCCGGGCTCCCCTGACCTGCGGAAGAGATGGGAAGGCACGCCCCCCCACCATACAAGCCAAGAAAGGCAAGGGCCAACAGACCACCCCCACCCAGCCCTCCCTCACCAGTGGACAATCAGACGCATATGGGAGTCAAGTCGGTGCAAGATCTCGTTTACTGGGGGGAACACGTGTAACTAATACAAGACACAGGAGCCAATCGGGTCAAAGATCGGCAGGAAGGGGCGGGGTGTAGCTGCACCTATCTAGGGACTGTAAGGGGAGGCCTGAGCGTGTCTGGAGACCAACCCTTGAGGCGGCCTGATTTTTCATGACAGCCCACAGAACCGCCCCTCCAGGTTCACTGTCAGATGCCATCTTAGCCACACGTGGCCCCGGGGCTGGGAAACAGGCGGGGCCAGCTAGTTGACTTCCTCTCCCCCTGTGACCTGGGCGTGTCCCACACTGCTGAAACCTCTTGAGAACTTTTGCAAAAGTAAGCAAGGCCAGTTCTATTGAGTCAATCATGTGGACACCTTCAGCAGTTACTGAATCTGCAAAGATACAGCCAAGATATTGTAGCCCATGCAAACCTCTTCTAGTTCCATAGTGCACGTATAGAAGCACACTAAAATTCTAAATCAGACACGCCTTCTTCCAGATACAGCTGTCTTCAGTTGCTTTGCTGTTGCCTCTCTGCAACCTTACCGTGAGGATAGGACGCAGTGAGATCAGGAGCCCCAGAAGGAAGAAGTCAGAAAGCCCTTGGGGACAGGAATCTCCTTGCACTGCAAACATTTCTCCAAGAACTGCTTCAGACGTACAAAGGAACCCATCTGTCCTGGACCTGTGATGGCCTCAATTCTGGGGAAGTAGTCCTCCTGAATGAGAAGTATCATCTTCCAGAACTGGACCTGGTACTGCTTCATGAGGGCATTCCCACACACCTCCAAGAAGTCCAAAAGGAGGGTGGCTGTCACATCTGCTAGAGGTTCCATGTTTAAGATTTGTGCTAACCAGCGCCAGCCATGATTTAAGCCATGAGGGTGAGTTGCTTGTGTGGTTTCCATATGGCCAGCGGAGCTGGATGATGGCCGCATACAGACGGATCATGCCAGACATGCGCTTCAGGAAGTTGTCCTGCGCTTCCATCTTGGAGTCTTTCACTTGGTAGCCAAGCATTCGCTGATAGTCCTCCAGAGCCATGCCCTCCTTGAAAGCAGGGTAGAATGGAACCGAGAAAGGGCACTTCTTATAGAGATGAGCGAGGATGAGGTTTCCCACTCTAGGGTGAAGCTCCCAGATCCCAGACGCCACCACTGCCATGGGGAACGCTGCTTCATGGTGAGAGGCCACCTCCACCTCGCCTTGTTTCACAAACTTCTCTGCCACTTTGTACTGAACAAAGTCCAGAGCTTGTGGGTGAAGGGTGACTGACACAGAGCGCCCAGCAGACTGCACCGGCTCTCCAGAGAGCAGACCGTTGATCTTGTCAAAGACTTCCTTGAGTTTCGAGCCTGCAATCGTGGAGATTTGGCTGACTGGGATAGTGGCGGCCTTGTGCAGGTCCATCTTTAGTTTCTTCATCTGACTGTCCTTGCTGCTGCTCAGGCCCTTCGAAGGACAACACACACTGAGCAGAGGCCTCCTGCAGCTGTTGGTACCACTGCATGGTACTGTCTTCCCCGTTCACTTGGAGCTCTTCGTTCTGTGTCCCTCCTGGGTCCTGGCTGGGGACCGGGGATGGGGTGGGGGCCCACGACCCCTGTTGCATCTGCCATTCTTGCAGCTTGAGTCGGGCCTCCTCTTCATCCTGCCGTTTCTTGTCTTCACAGGCCCTGGTCATTTCCCGGGCTAAGTTCCTGACAAGATCCCGCATTTCCTGCAAGGCTCGCTCAGCCTCAGCTTGGTTTTCTGCCGTGGGATAGCCACTCTCTGATGCAGCACCATGATCCCAGGGATCAGGCTGCAGAGCTGGTTGCGCCGGGTGCGGAAAGGCAGCCAGGCCGCCCACCCGTAGGTCCCTGTGCTGCTGGTCAGAGGCGTCCAGCTGCTGGCTGAGCCGCAGCACCTCCTCCTGGAGGGCGAAAAGGCTCCGAAGCCGCACCTGGCCTTCCTCCTCGTGCAGCCGCTCCAGCTCTGCCTGTTTCCTGCGATGTCGCTCTGCCTCCCGAAGCTTCAGGTCGAGAATCTCGGCTCTGTGGCGATGCTCAGCTTTGAGCTTCTCCTGCTGGCTCAGGGCTTCTCTAGTATTCTTCTCCATGACTTCCCGCAAGTCCTGTAATTCTTTCTGTCGCTTCAGTGCTTGCTGTTCATCAAACCGTCTCAGCTGTTCACCGCGCCATCTCTGAGAAGGCTCGCAACTTCCTCTCTTGCTCCTCCTGCCACATGATGGCTAGAGCGACAGCTCCTCAGACCCGGATCCACCTGAATTTCTCAGCACCACAGCCTCCTGGCGTCCAAACCTCCAGAGGCCTGGTTTGGCTCCGGCCCTCTCCTCTGGCTGGTCTGCTTGTCTCCGCACTGCTCCCTCGGCTGGCTGGCTGGCTGGCTGGTCACCTCCTTTCTCCTCCTCGTGCTCTTCTCTTCTCTCCTCCTTTTCCTCTGGAAGTCCTGCCCTTCTTATCTTGCCACCTAGGCAGTCTGAGGGTGGAGCTTCCGGTCCCCTCAAGGTGGGGCGGGATCTCCTCTTTCTTTCCACTGGGGCGTGGCAATTACACCAATGTGGGGAGGGGCTTCTTCCCCTCAGGTTATTCCACACATCAGTGCTCATTTGCATGGTTAGCAAGTATTCCACAAAACTTGGTGTCTGTAATATGGAGGTCAGATATGGCCAGCACCATCATTAGCTGTTGAGGGGTGTCATGTTGACTCCATCTCAGTTAAAAAGAGCAGAAGCCCACTCCATCTTCGCTACGATATCCGCAGCCCTATGCAGGCAAGGTGAAACCTGTGCCCTCCCTTGAGTGGGTGATTCCACCCTGCATCACATGAGCCCCGGCAAATCCATGCCCCAAGTCTGAACTCAAATGATAGGTTGCTTCAAACAGTTGCTATGAGGCACAGCGTACCTCCATTGGCCACCTGCATGTGACCTGGCATGCTCTGTAAGGGTTTAAGCTCACGGGCCACATTGTGTTTGCCTTTAGAACCCACCCTGAGTGTGGCTCGGGGCCCAAGGTTCCAGTTCCCGAGTCTAGGCTGCGGCCCTGGCCAGCCAATCTGCTCTTTCAGGTTGCTGGGCCGTGACCCTGTCTGGTCAGTATATTTTTTCCTTCCCCAGTAAACCCATCTTTTTACTTGAGACTGTCTCTCAGTGTCGGACTCTTGTAGGGATGGGGAATTTTCCCACACGCACACTCGGACCCCATTACAGTCTGGTCCCCTCCCTTGGGCAGACCCCATTACAATTACATTAGACATGGCTGTTGATGTGTTCTAGGAATGTATAGCCCATTGCCCAGGATTTTCCTCTTCAGTGGGTACCATGATATCATGGTACCACCACGTCACTACCTGGGAGTTATCGCTGCTCTTTCTCTTCAGCACTGTTATGCTTGGAGACACCTAATGGCCCTCATTCTAGATAGCTAATTCTTGGGGGCCTTGTCGGCTGGCAGCGTGCTGGCCCACCTGAATTCAGGTGAATGGTGGGGCAGTCCCGGCCCCCTGTGAGGTCCTGACCTTCCTGCTGGGGTGTGGTGGGGGTAGGGTGATGTTGAGCAGGGTGGAAGAAGTCCTAGCTAGCTAATTCTGAATGGACTTGCTGATCTCGGTTGTCTTGAGTCCGCTGGGCATTGGCCACTCAACCTTTGCTGCACATTGTTGTATTCCGAGAGCGAGAATAATCCGTTGAGGCACAACTTAAGGTGGGAAGGAGTTTTATTTCCAAAGGGATATTATTTACAATGTAAAGCCAGAACCAGAACCAGAAGCCACCTCCACCTCCTGATGCTTGCCTGCGACTACCTTATCCTGGGTGAGTTACCCAGAACCCAGGCCTGAGACCTGTCTTGACCTGAACTCTGAACCTCCACTTTAATTTCTTTTATTTTCTGTTTTCTTTTTGTGGAGCAAGGGACAGTTTAGTGTACAACACAAAGCAGCCACAGTACTAGGAAGTTGAGCTTCATATTCCTAACCACGACACAGAACAACTGGACATTCTCATGTGGAGCTGAAAGGAAAAAAGGGAACGCCCCTGTATGCAAATTCACAGGCAAATCTCATCCGCTTGATAATCTCTGGTTTCCATTGACTGGATGGCCACCAAACGGCCCTCATTCTACATAGCTAATTCTTTGCCTACAGAGGAGAGCCAATGGTGAGCTTGTAACTGGTGTTTCACTAGTTACTTACTCTTCTTGAGTCTGTTTCACTAAAGAGAACGTGATACTAGACGAGCTTCAAGGAATAGTCCTGCGCCATTTCCAGGAGTCCTTCCCAGAATATGAAATCCTTAACCATGGGATCTAACATCAAAGTGTCCTTGTTAGGACACATGACCTTTTCTTGAATGAGTTTTGTGCATCTGCTGTTGTATTTTCATCTTGAAGCTGCACTGGGAATGGGCCCTAGACATTTCACCTTGGTTAAAAGAGGAAAGATGTTAAGAAGTGGGCACACATATTAGCGAAAGGAAGGCAGTGCAGATTCTTCCTCTGACTCGGGTAAGGAGCAAAGCTTTGCGTGGTTTCTCCATGCCACGATTTGCTCACCGACAGTTCCTGGGTGGAGTCCAGATTCACAACCAGCAGAGCCTTCTGGATTTTAGAGACGGAGTGGGACAGAATCCGCAGCTCCCTTGGGCACAGCTGGATGCTCTATCCTCAGATCAGCTTCTTGAGTAGCTAGGTGTACAAGTGTGAGACAGTGGCACCTGGCTTTCCATACCTTAAAGGGGATCTTATGTGGTTTTCTAGTTTGGGGAATATATCTGAACAGGGGTGCGATGGAGGGAGAGAGGTAAAAATTGTGGCCTAAGACCAGCTCAGAGAAATGACTAAAGTATCCAACTTTCTGAAACATACTGACAACAAGGAAGAGACAATAGAGATAAAAATGATCAAGTGCGTGTAGGGGTTTTTAGCTCCCCAAAAAGCCCCACTTCCCCCCCACCCCCCGCCGGGCTCCCCTGACCTGCGGAAGAGATGGGGAAGGCACGCCCCCCCACCATACAAGCCAAGAAAGGCAAGGGCCAACAGACCACCCCCACCCAGCCCTCCCTCACCAGTGGACAATCAGACGCATATGGGAGTCAAGTCGGTGCAAGATCTCGTTTACTGGGGGGAACACGTGTAACTAATACAAGACACAGGAGCCAATCGGGTCAAAGATCGGCAGGAAGGGGCGGGGTGTAGCTGCACCTATCTAGGGACTGTAAGGGGAGGCCTGAGCATGTCTGGAGACCAACCCTTGAGGCGGCCTGATTTTTCATGACAGCCCACAGAACCGCCCCTCCAGGTTCACTGTCAGATGCCATCTTAGCCACACGTGGCCCCGGGGCTGGGAAACAGGCGGGGCCAGCTAGTTGACTTCCTCTCCCCTGTGACCTGGGCGTGTCCCACACTGCTGAAACCTCTTGAGAACTTTTGCAAAAGTAAGCAAGGCCAGTTCTATTGAGTCAATCATGTGGACACCTTCAGCAGTTACTGAATCTGCAAAGATACAGCCAAGATATTGTAGCCCATGCAAACCTCTTCTAGTTCCATAGTGCACGTATAGAAGCACACTAAAATTCTAAATCAGACACGCCTTCTTCCAGATACAGCTGTCTTCAGTTGCTTTGCTGTTGCCTCTCTGCAACCTTACCGTGAGGATAGGGACGCAGTGAGATCAGGAGCCCCAGAAGGAAGAAGTCAGAAAGCCCTTGGGGACAGGAATCTCCTTGCACTGCAAACATTTCTCCAAGAACTGCTTCAGACGTACAAAGGAACCCATCTGTCCTGGACCTGTGATGGCCTCAATTCTGGGGAAGTAGTCCTCCTGAATGAGAAGTATCATCTTCCAGAACTGGACCTGGTACTGCTTCATGAGGGCATTCCCACACACCTCCAAGAAGTCCAAAAGGAGGGTGGCTGTCACATCTGCTAGAGGTTCCATGTTTAAGATTTGTGCTAACCAGCGCCAGCCATGATTTAAGCCATGAGGGTGAGTTGCTTGTTGGTTTCCATATGGCCAGCGGAGCTGGATGATGGCCGCATACAGACGGATCATGCCAGACATGCGCTTCAGGAAGTTGTCCTGCGCTTCCATCTTGGAGTCTTTCACTTGGTAGCCAAGCATTCGCTGATAGTCCTCCAGAGCCATGCCCTCCTTGAAAGCAGGGTAGAATGGAACCGAGAAAGGGCACTTCTTATAGAGATGAGCGAGGATGAGGTTTCCCACTCTAGGGTGAAGCTCCCAGATCCCAGACGCCACCACTGCCATGGGGAACGCTGCTTCATGGTGAGAGGCCACCTCCACCTCGCCTTGTTTCACAAACTTCTCTGCCACTTTGTACTGAACAAAGTCCAGAGCTTGTGGGTGAAGGGTGACTGACACAAGAGCGCCCAGCAGACTGCACCGGCTCTCCAGAGAGCAGACCGTTGATCTTGTCAAAGACTTCCTTGAGTTTCGAGCCTGCAATCGTGGAGATTTGGCTGACTGGGATAGTGGCGGCCTTGTGCAGGTCCATCTTTAGTTTCTTCATCTGACTGTCCTTGCTGCTGCTCAGGCCTTCGAAGGAAAACACACACTGAGCAGAGGCCTCCTGCAGCTGTTGGTACCACTGCATGGTACTGTCTTCCCCGTTCACTTGGAGCTCTTCGTTCTGTGTCCCTCCTGGGTCTGGCTGGGGACCGGGGATGGGGTGGGGGCCCACGACCCCTGTTGCATCTGCCATTCTTGCAGCTTGAGTCGGGCCTCCTCTTCATCCTGCCGTTTCTTGTCTTCACAGGCCCTGGTCATTTCCCGGGCTAAGTTCCTGACAAGATCCCGCATTTCCTGCAAGGCTCGCTCAGCCTCAGCTTGGTTTTCTGCCGTGGGATAGCCACTCTCTGATGCAGCACCAATGATCCCAGGGATCAGGCTGCAGAGCTGGTTGCGCCGGGTGCGGAAGGCAGCCAGGCCGCCCACCCGTAGGTCCCTGTGCTGCTGGTCAGAGGCGTCCAGCTGCTGGCTGAGCCGCAGCACCTCCTCCTGGAGGGCGAAAAGGCTCCGAAGCCGCACCTGGCCTTCCTCCTCGTGCAGCCGCTCCAGCTCTGCCTGTTTCCTGCGATGTCGCTCTGCCTCCCGAAGCTTCAGGTCGAGAATCTCGGCTCTGTGGCGATGCTCAGCTTTGAGCTTCTCCTGCTGGCTCAGGGCTTCTCTAGTATTCTTCTCCATGACTTCCCGCAAGTCCTGTAATTCTTTCTGTCGCTTCAGTGCTTGCTGTTCATCAAACCGTCTCAGCTGTTCACGCGCCATCTCTGAGAAGGCTCGCAACTTCCTCTCTTGCTCCTCCTGCCACATGATGGCTAGAGCGACAGCTCCTCAGACCGGATCCACCTGAATTTCTCAGCACCACAGCCTCCTGGCGTCCAAACCTCCAGAGGCCTGGTTTGGCTCCGGCCCTCTCCTCTGGCTGGTCTGCTTGTCTCCGCACTGCTCCCTCGGCTGGCTGGCTGGCTGGCTGGTCACCTCCTTTCTCCTCCTCGTGCTCTTCTCTTCTCTCCTCCTTTTCCTCTGGAAGTCCTGCCCTTCTTATCTTGCCACCTAGGCAGTCTGAGGGTGGAGCTTCCGGTCCCTCAAGGTGGGGCGGGATCTCCTCTTTCTTTCCCACTGGGGCGTGGCAATTACACCAATGTGGGGAGGGGCTTCTTCCCCTCAGGTTATTCCACACATCAGTGCTCATTTGCATGGTTAGCAAGTATTCCACAAAACTTGGTGTCTGTAATATGGAGGTCAGATATGGCCAGCACCATCATTAGCTGTTGAGGGGTGTCATGTTGACTCCATCTCAGTTAAAAAGAGCAGAAGCCCACTCCATCTTCGCTACGATATCCGCAGCCCTATGCAGGCAAGGTCGAAACCTGTGCCCTCCCTTGAGTGGGTGATTCCACCTGCATCACATGAGCCCCGCAAATCCATGCCCCAAGTCTGAACTCAAATGATAGGTTGCTTCAAACAGTTGCTATGAGGCACAGCGTACCTCCATTGGCCACCTGCATGTGACCTGGCATGCTCTGTAAGGGTTTAAGCTCACGGGCCACATTGTGTTTGCCTTTAGAACCCACCCTGAGTGTGGCTCGGGGCCCAAGGTTCCAGTTCCCGAGTCTAGGCTGCGGCCCTGGCCAGCCAATCTGCTCTTTCAGGTTGCTGGGCCGTGACCCTGTCTCGTCAGTATATTTTTTCCTTCCCCAGTAAACCCATCTTTTTACTTGAGACTGTCTCTCAGTGTCGGACTCTTGTAGGGATGGGGAATTTTCCCACACGCACACTCGGACCCCATTACAGTCTGGTCCCCTCCCTTGGGCAGACCCCATTACAATTACATTAGACATGGCTGTTGATGTGTTCTAGGAATGTATAGCCCATTGCCCAGGATTTTCCTCTTCAGTGGGTACCATGATATCATGGTACCACCACGTCACTACCCTGGGAGTTATTGCTGCTCTTTATCTCAGCACTGTTATGCTTGGAGCCACCTAATGGCCCTCATTCTAGATAGCTAATTCTTGGGGGCCTTGTCGGCTGGCAGCGTGCTGGCCCACCTGAATTCAGGTGAATGGTGGGGGCAGTCCCGGCCCCCTGTGAGGTCCTGACCTTCCTGCTGGGGTGTGGTGGGGGTAGGGTGATGTTGAGCAGGGTGGAAGAAGTCCTAGCTAGCTAATTCTGAATGGACTTGCTGATCTCGGTTGTCTTGAGTCCGCTGGGCATTGGCCACTCAACCTTTGCTGCACATTGTTGTATTCCGAGAGCGAGAATAATCCGTTGAGGCACAACTTAAGGTGGGAAGGAGTTTTATTTCCAAAGGGATATTATTTACAATGTAAAGCCCAGAACCAGAACCAGAGCCACCTCCACCTCCTGATGCTTGCCTGCGACTACCTTATCCTGGGTGAGTTACCCAGAACCCAGGCCTGAGACCTGTCCTTGACCTGAACTCTGAACCTCCACTTTAATTTCTTTTATTTTCTGTTTTCTTTTTGTGGAGCAAAGGGACAGTTTAGTGTACAACACAAAGCAGCCACAGTACTAGGAACTTGAGCTTCATATTCCTAACCACGACACAGAACAACTGGACATTCTCATGTGGAGCTGAAAGGAAAAAAGGGAACGCCCCTGTATGCAAATTCACAGGCAAATCTTATCCGCTTGATAATCTCTGGTTTCCATTGACTGGATGGCCACCAAACGGCCCTCATTCTACATAGCTAATTCTTTGCCTACAGAGGAGAGCCAATGGTGAGCTTGTAACTGGTGTTTCACTAGTTACTTACTCTTCTTGAGTCTGTTTCACTAAAGAGAACGTGATACTAGACGAGCTTCAAGGAATAGTCCTGCGGCCATTTCCCAGGAGTCCTTCCCAGAATATGAAATCCTTAACCATGGGATCTAACATCAAAGTGTCCTTGTTAGGACACATGACCTTTTCCTTGAATGAGTTTTGTGCATCTGCTGTTGTATTTTCATCTTGAAGCTGCACTGGGAATGGGCCCTAGACATTTCACCTTGGTTAAAAGAGGAAAGATGTTAAGAAGTGGGCACACATATTAGCAAAAGGAAGGCAGTGCAGATTCTTCCTCTGACTCGGGTAAGGAGCAAAGCTTTGCGTGGTTTCTCCATGCCACGATTTGCTCACCGACAGTTCCTGGGTGGAGTCCAGATTCACAACCAGCAGAGCCTTCTGGATTTTAGAGACGGAGTGGGACAGAATCCGCAGCTCCCTTGGGCACAGCTGGATGCTCTATCCTCAGATCAGCTTCTTGAGTAGCTAGGTGTACAAGTGTGAGACAGTGGCACCTGGCTTTCCATACCTTAAAGGGGATCTTATGTGGTTTTCTAGTTTGGGGAATATATCTGAACAGGGGTGCGATGGAGGGAGAGAGGTAAAAATTGTGGCCTAAGACCAGCTCAGAGAAATGACTAAAGTATCCAACTTTCTGAAACATACTGGACAACAAGGAAGAGACAATTGAGAAAAAATGATCAAGTGCGTGTAGGGGTTTTTAGCTCCCCCCAAGCCCCCCTTCCCCCCCACCCCCGCCGGGCTCCCTGACCTGCGGAAGAGATGGGGAAGGCACGCCCCCCCCCCCACCATACAAGCCAAGAAGGCAAGGGCCAACAGACCACCCCCACCCAGCCCTCCCTCACCAGTGGACAATCAGACGCATATGGGAGTCAAGTCGGTGCAAGATCTCGTTTATTGGGGGGAACACGTGTAACTAATACAAGACACAGGAGCCAATCGGGTCAAAGATCGGCAGGAAGGGGCGGGTGTAGCTGCACCTATCTAGGGACTGTAAGGGGAGGCCTGAGCATGTCTGGAGACCAACCCTTGAGGCGGCCTGATTTTTCATGACAGCCCACAGAACCGCCCCTCCAGGTTCACTGTCAGATGCCATCTTAGCCACACGTGGCCCCGGGGCTGGGAAACAGGCGGGGCCAGCTAGTTGACTTCCTCTCCCCTGTGACCTGGGCGTGTCCCACACTGCTCAAACCTCTTGAGAAACTTTTGCAAAAGTAAGCAAGGCCAGTTCTATTGAGTCAATCATGTGGACAACCTTCAGCAGTTACTGAATCTGCAAAGATACAGCCAAGATATTGTAGCCCATGCAAACCTCTTCTAGTTCCATAGTGCAGGTATAGAAGCACACTAAAACTCTAAATCAGACACGCCTTCTTCCAGATACAGCTGTCTTCAGTTGCTTTGCTGTTGCCTCTCTGCAACCTTACGGTGAGGATAGGGACGCAGTGAGATCAGGAGCCCCAGAAGGAAGAAGTCAGAAAGCCCTTGGGGACAGGAATCTCCTTGCACTGCAAACATTTCTCCAAGAACTGCTTCAGACGTACAAAGGAACCCATCTGTCCTGGACTTGTGATGGCCTCAATTCTGGGAAGTAGTCCTCCTGAATGAGAAGTATCATCTTCCAGAACTGGACCTGGTACTGCTTCATGAGGGCATTCCACACACCTCCAAGAAGTCCAAAAGGAGGGTGGCTGTCACATCTGCTAGAGGTTCCATGTTTAAGATTTGTGCTAACAGCGCCAGCCATGATTTAAGCCATGAGGGTGAGTTGCTTGTTGGTTTCCATATGGCCAGCGGAGCTGGATGATGGCCGCATACAGACGGATCATGCCAGACATGCGCTTCAGGAAGTTGTCCTGCGCTTCCATCTTGGAGTCTTTCACTTGGTAGCCAAGCATTCGCTGATAGTCCTCCAGAGCCATGCCCTCCTTGAAAGCAGGTAGAATGGAACCGAGAAAGGGCACTTCTTATAGAGATGAGCGAGGATGAGGTTTCCCACTCTAGGGTGAAGCTCCCAGATCCCAGACGCCACCACTGCCATGGGGAACGCTGCTTCATGGTGAGAGGCCACCTCCACCTCGCCTTGTTTCACAAACTTCTCTGCCACTTTGTACTGAACAAAGTCCAGAGCTTGTGGGTGAAGGGTGACTGACACAGAGCGCCCAGCAGACTGCACCGGCTCTCCAGAGAGCAGACCGTTGATCTTGTCAAAGACTTCCTTGAGTTTCGAGCCTGCAATCGTGGAGATTTGGCTGACTGGGATAGTGGCGGCCTTGTGCAGGTCCATCTTTAGTTTCTTCATCTGACTGTCCTTGCTGCTGCTCAGGCCTTCAAAGGACAACACACACTGAGCAGAGGCCTCCTGCAGCTGTTGGTACCACTGCATGGTACTGTCTTCCCCGTTCACTTGGAGCTCTTCGTTCTGTGTCCCTCCTGGGTCCTGGCTGGGGACCGGGGATGGGGTGGGGCCCACGACCCCTGTTGCATCTGCCATTCTTGCAGCTTGAGTCGGGCCTCCTCTTCATCCTGCCGTTTCTTGTCTTCACAGGCCCTGGTCATTTCCCGGGCTAAGTTCCTGACAAGATCCCGCATTTCCTGCAAGGCTCGCTCAGCCTCAGCTTGGTTTTCTGCCGTGGGATAGCCACTCTCTGATGCAGCACCAATGATCCCAGGGATCAGGCTGCAGAGCTGGTTGCGCCGGGTGCGGAAGGCAGCCAGGCCGCCCACCCGTAGGTCCCTGTGCTGCTGGTCAGAGGCGTCCAGCTGCTGGCTGAGCCGCAGCACCTCCTCCTGGAGGGCGAAAAGGCTCCGAAGCCGCACCTGGCCTTCTTCCTCGTGCAGCCGCTCCAGCTCTGCCTGTTTCCTGCGATGTCGCTCTGCCTCCCGAAGCTTCAGGTCGAGAATCTCGGCTCTGTGGCGATGCTCAGCTTTGAGCTTCTCCTGCTGGCTCAGGGCTTCTCTAGTATTCTTCTCCATGACTTCCCGCAAGTCCTGTAATTCTTTCTGTCGCTTCAGTGCTTGCTGTTCATCAAACCGTCTCAGCTGTTCACGCGCCATCTCTGAGAAGGCTCGCAACTTCCTCTCTTGCTCCTCCTGCCACATGATGGCTAGAGCGACAGCTCCTCAGACCCGGATCCACCTGAATTTCTCAGCACCACAGCCTCCTGGCGTCCAAACCTCCAGAGGCCTGGTTTGGCTCCGGCCCTCTCCTCTGGCTGGTCTGCTTGTCTCCGCACTGCTCCCCTCGGCTGGCTGCTGGCTGGCTGGTCACCTCCTTTCTCCTCCTCGTGCTCTTCTCTTCTCTCCTCCTTTTCCTCTGGAAGTCCTGCCCTTCTTATCTTGCCACCTAGGCAGTCTGAGGGTGGAGCTTCCGGTCCCCTCAAGGTGGGGCGGGATCTCCTCTTTCTTTCCCACTGGGGCGTGGCAATTACACCAATGTGGGGAGGGGCTTCTTCCCCTCAGGTTATTCCACACATCAGTGCTCATTTGCATGGTTAGCAAGTATTCCACAAAACTTGGTGTCTGTAATATGGAGGTCAGATATGGCCAGCACCATCATTAGCTGTTGAGGGGTGTCATGTTGACTCCATCTCAGTTAAAAAGAGCAGAAGCCCACTCCATCTTCGCTACGATATCCGCAGCCCTATGCAGGCAAGGTGAAACCTGTGCCCTCCCTTGAGTGGGTGATTCCACCTGCATCACATGAGCCCCGGCAAATCCATGCCCCAAGTCTGAACTCAAATGATAGGTTGCTTCAAACAGTTGCTATGAGGCACAGCGTACCTCCATTGGCCACCTGCATGTGACCTGGCATGCTCTGTAAGGGTTTAAGCTCACGGGCCACATTGTGTTTGCCTTTAGAACCCACCCTGAGTGTGGCTCGGGGCCCAAGGTTCCAGTTCCCGAGTCTAGGCTGCGGCCCTGGCCAGCCAATCTGCTCTTTCAGGTTGCTGGGCCGTGACCCTGTCTGGTCAGTATATTTTTTCCTTCCCCAGTAAACCATCTTTTTACTTGAGACTGTCTCTCAGTGTCGGACTCTTGTAGGGATGGGGAATTTTCCCACACGCACACTCGGACCCCATTACAGTCTGGTCCCCTCCCTTGGGCAGACCCCATTACAATTACATTAGACATGGCTGTTGATGTGTTCTAGGAATGTATAGCCCATTGCCAGGATTTTCCTCTCAGTGGGTACCATGATATCATGGTACCACCACGTCACTACCTGGGAGTTATCGCTGCTCTTTATCTTCAGCACTGTTATGCTTGGAGCCACCTAATGGCCCTCATTCTAGATAGCTAATTCTTGGGGGCCTTGTCGGCTGGCAGCGTGCTGGCCCACCTGAATTCAGGTGAATGGTGGGGGCAGTCCCGGCCCCCTGTGAGGTCCTGACCTTCCTGCTGGGGTGTGGTAGGGTAGGGTGATGTTGAGCAGGGTGGAAGAAGTCCTAGCTAGCTAATTCTGAATGGACTTGCTGATCTCGGTTGTCTTGAGTCCGCTGGGCATTGGCCACTCAACCTTTGCTGCACATTGTTGTATTCCGAGAGCGAGAATAATCCGTTGAGGCACAACTTAAGGTGGGAAGGAGTTTTATTTCCAAAGGGATATTATTTACAATGTAAAGCCCAGAACCAGAACCAGAGCCACCTCCACCTCCTGATGCTTGCCTGCGACTACCTTATCCTGGGTGAGTTACCCAGAACCCAGGCCTGAGACCTGTCTTGACCTGAACTCTGAACCTCCACTTTAATTTCTTTTATTTTCTGTTTTCTTTTTGTGGAGCAAAGGACAGTTTAGTGTACAACACAAAGCAGCCACAGTACTAGGAAGTTGAGCTTCATATTCCTAACCACGACACAGAAAAACTGGACATTCTCATGTGGAGCCGAAAGGAAAAAAGGGAACGCCCCTGTATGCAAATTCACAGGCAAATCTCATCCGCTTGATAATCTCTGGTTTCCATTGACTGGATGGCCACCAAACGGCCCTCATTCTACATAGCTAATTCTTTGCCTACAGAGGAGAGCCAATGGTGAGCTTGTAACTGGTGTTTCACTAGTTACTTACTCTTCTTGAGTCTGTTTCACTAAAGAGAACGTGATACTAGACGAGCTTCAAGGAATAGTCCTGCGCCATTTCCAGGAGTCCTTCCCAGAATATGAAATCCTTAACCATGGGATCTAACATCAAAGTGTCCTTGTTAGGACACATGACCTTTTCCTTGAATGAGTTTTGTGCATCTGCTGTTGTATTTTCATCTTGAAGCTGCACTGGGAATGGGCCCTAGACATTTCACCTTGGTTAAAAGAGGAAAGATGTTAAGAAGTGGGCACACATATTAGCGAAAGGAAGGCAGTGCAGATTCTTCCTCTGACTCGGGTAAGGAGCAAAGCTTTGCGTGGTTTCTCCATGCCACGATTTGCTCACCGACAGTTCCTGGGTGGAGTCCAGATTCACAACCAGCAGAGCCTTCTGGATTTTAGAGACGGAGTGGGACAGAATCCGCAGCTCCCTTGGGCACAGCTGGATGCTCTATCCTCAGATCAGCTTCTTGAGTAGCTAGGTGTACAAGTGTGAGACAGTGGCACCTGGCTTTCCATACCTTAAAGGGGATCTTATGTGGTTTTCTAGTTTGGGGAATATATCTGAACAGGGGTGCGATGGAGGGAGAGAGGTAAAAATTGTGGCCTAAGACCAGCTCAGAGAAATGACTAAAGTATCCAACTTTCTGAAACATACTGGACAACAAGGAAGAGACAATAGAGATAAAAATGATCAAGTGCGTGTAGGGGTTTTTAGCTCCCCCCAAGCCCCCCTTTCCCCCCACCCCCCGCCGGGCTCCCCCTGACCTGGGGAAGAGATGGGGAAGGCACGCCCCCCCACCATACAAGCCAAGAAAGGCAAGGGCCAACAGACCACCCCCACCCAGCCCTCCCTCACCAGTGGACAATCAGACGCATATGGGAGTCAAGTCGGTGCAAGATCTCGTTTATTGGGGGGAACACGTGTAACTAATACAAGACACAGGAGCCAATCGGGTCAAAGATCGGCAGGAAGGGGCGGGGTGTAGCTGCACCTATCTAGGGACTGTAAGGGGAGGCCTGAGCATGTCTGGAGACCAACCCTTGAGGCGGCCTGATTTTTCATGACAGCCCACAGAACCGCCCCTCCAGGTTCACTGTCAGATGCCATCTTAGCCACACGTGGCCCCGGGGCTGGGAAACAGGCGGGGCCAGCTAGTTGACTTCCTCTCCCTGTGACCTGGGCGTGTCCCACACTGCTCAAACCTCTTGAGAACTTTTGCAAAAGTAAGCAAGGCCAGTTCTATTGAGTCAATCATGTGGACACCTTCAGCAGTTACTGAATCTGCAAAGATACAGCCAAGATATTGTAGCCCATGCAAACCTCTTCTAGTTCCATAGTGCAGGTATAGAAGCACACTAAAATTCTAAATCAGACACGCCTTCTTCCAGATACAACTGTCTTCAGTTGCTTTGCTGTTGCCTCTCTGCAACCTTACGGTGAGGATAGGGACGCAGTGAGATCAGGAGCCCCAGAAGGAAGAAGTCAGAAAGCCCTTGGGGACAGGAATCTCCTTGCACTGCAAACATTTCTCCAAGAACTGCTTCAGACGTACAAAGGAACCCATCTGTCCTGGACTTGTGATGGCCTCAATTCTGGGGAAGTAGTCCTCCTGAATGAGAAGTATCATCTTCCAGAACTGGACCTGGTACTGCTTCATGAGGGCATTCCCACACACCTCCAAGAAGTCCAAAAGGAGGGTGGCTGTCACATCTGCTAGAGGTTCCATGTTTAAGATTTGTGCTAACCAGCGCCAGCCATGATTTAAGCCATGAGGGTGAGTTGCTTGTTGGTTTCCATATGGCCAGCGGAGCTGGATGATGGCCGCATACAGACGGATCATGCCAGACATGCGCTTCAGGAAGTTGTCCTGCGCTTCCATCTTGGAGTCTTTCACTTGGTAGCCAAGCATTCGCTGATAGTCCTCCAGAGCCATGCCCTCCTTGAAAGCAGGGTAGAATGGAACCGAGAAAGGGCACTTCTTATAGAGATGAGCGAGGATGAGGTTTCCCACTCTAGGGTGAAGCTCCCAGATCCCAGACGCCACCACTGCCATGGGGAACGCTGCTTCATGGTGAGAGGCCACCTCCACCTCGCCTTGTTTCACAAACTTCTCTGCCACTTTGTACTGAACAAAGTCCAGAGCTTGTGGGTGAAGGGTGACTGACACAGAGCGCCCAGCAGACTGCACCGGCTCTCCAGAGAGCAGACCGTTGATCTTGTCAAAGACTTCCTTGAGTTTCGAGCCTGCAATCGTGGAGATTTGGCTGACTGGATAGTGGCGGCCTTGTGCAGGTCCATCTTTAGTTTCTTCATCTGACTGTCCTTGCTGCTGCTCAGGCCTTCAAAGGACAACACACACTGAGCAGAGGCCTCCTGCAGCTGTTGGTACCACTGCATGGTACTGTCTTCCCGTTCACTTGGAGCTCTTCGTTCTGTGTCCCTCCTGGGTCCTGGCTGGGGACCGGGGATGGGTGGGGGCCCACGACCCCTGTTGCATCTGCCATTCTTGCAGCTTGAGTCGGGCCTCCTCTTCATCCTGCCGTTTCTTGTCTTCACAGGCCCTGGTCATTTCCCGGGCTAAGTTCCTGACAAGATCCCGCATTTCCTGCAAGGCTCGCTCAGCCTCAGCTTGGTTTTCTGCCGTGGGATAGCCGCTCTGTGATGCAGCACCAATGATCCCAGAGATCAGGCTGCAGAGCTGTTGCCCCGGGTGCGGAAGGCAGCCAGGCCGCCCACCCGTAGGTCCCTGTGCTGCTGTTCAGAGGCGTCCAGCTGCTGGCTGAGCCGCAGCACCTCCTCCTGGAGGGCGAAAAGGCTCCGAAGCCGCACCTGGCCTTCCTCCTCGTGCAGCCGCTCCAGCTCTGCCTGTTTCCTGCGATGTCGCTCTGCCTCCCGAAGCTTCAGGTCGAGAATCTCGGCTCTGTGGCGATGCTCAGCTTTGAGCTTCTCCTGCTGGCTCAGGGCTTCTCTAGTATTCTTCTCCATGACTTCCCGCAAGTCCTGTAATTCTTTCTGTCGCTTCAGTGCTTGCTGTTCATCAAACCGTCTCAGCTGTTCACGCGCCATCTCTGAGAAGGCTCGCAACTTCCTCTCTTGCTCCTCCTGCCACATGATGGCTAGAGCGACAGCTCCTCAGACCCGGATCCACCTGAATTTCTCAGCACCACAGCCTCCTGGCGTCCAAACCTCCAGAGGCCTGGTTTGGCTCCGGCCCTCTCCTCTGGCTGGTCTGCTTGTCTCCGCACTGCTCCCTCGGCTGGCTGGCTGGCTGGCTGGTCACCTCCTTTCTCCTCCTCGTGCTCTTCTCTTCTCTCCTCCTTTTCCTCTGGAAGTCCTGCCCTTCTTATCTTGCCACCTAGGCAGTCTGAGGGTGGAGCTTCCGGTCCCCTCAAGGTGGGGCGGGATCTCCTCTTTCTTTCCCACTGGGGCGTGGCAATTACACCAATGTGGGGAGGGGCTTCTTCCCCTCAGGTTATTCCACACATCAGTGCTCATTTGCATGGTTAGCAAGTATTCCACAAAACTTGGTGTCTGTAATATGGAGGTCAGATATGGCCAGCACCATCATTAGCTGTTGAGGGGTGTCATGTTGACTCCATCTCAGTTAAAAAGAGCAGAAGCCCACTCCATCTTCGCTACGATATCCGCAGCCCTATGCAGGCAAGGTGAAACCTGTGCCCTCCCTTGAGTGGGTGATTCCACCTGCATCACATGAGCCCCGGCAAATCCATGCCCCAAGTCTGAACTCAAATGATAGGTTGCTTCAAACAGTTGCTATGAGGCACAGCGTACCTCCATTGGCCACCTGCATGTGACCTGGCATGCTCTGTAAGGGTTTAAGCTCACGGGCCACATTGTGTTTGCCTTTAGAACCCACCCTGAGTGTGGCTCGGGGCCCAAGGTTCCAGTTCCCGAGTCTAGGCTGCGGCCCTGGCCAGCCAATCTGCTCTTTCAGGTTGCTGGGCGTGACCCTGTCTGGTCAGTATATTTTTTCCTTCCCCAGTAAACCATCTTTTTACTTGAGACTGTCTCTCAGTGTCGGACTCTTGTAGGGATGGGGAATTTTCCCACACGCACACTCGGACCCCATTACAGTCTGGTCCCCTCCCTTGGGCAGACCCCATTACAATTACATTAGACATGGCTGTTGATGTGTTCTAGGAATGTATAGCCCATTGCCCAGGATTTTCCTCTTCAGTGGGTACCATGATATCATGGTACCACCACGTCACTACCTGGGAGTTATCGCTGCTCTTTATCTTCAGCACTGTTATGCTTGGAGCCACCTAATGGCCCTCATTCTAGATAGCTAATTCTTGGGGGCCTTGTCGGCTGGCAGCGTGCTGGCCCACCTGAATTCAGGTGAATGGTGGGGGCAGTCCCGGCCCCCTGTGAGGTCCTGACCTTCCTGCTGGGGTGTGGTAGGGGTAGGGTGATGTTGAGCAGGGTGGAAGAAGTCCTAGCTAGCTAATTCTGAATGGACTTGCTGATCTCGGTTGTCTTGAGTCCGCTGGGCATTGGCCACTCAACCTTTGCTGCACATTGTTGTATTCCGAGAGCGAGAATAATCCGTTGAGGCACAACTTAAGGTGGGAAGGAGTTTTATTTCCAAAGGGATATTATTTACAATGTAAAGCCCAGAACCAGAACCAGAGCCACCTCCACCTCCTGATGCTTGCCTGCGACTACCTTATCCTGGGTGAGTTACCCAGACCCCAGGCCTGAGACCTGTCTTGACCTGAACTCTGAACCTCCACTTTAATTTCTTTTATTTTCTGTTTTCTTTTTGTGGAGCAAAGGGACAGTTTAGTGTACAACACAAAGCAGCCACAGTACTAGGAAGTTGAGCTTCATATTCCTAACCACGACACAGAACAACTGGACATTCTCATGTGGAGCTGAAAGGAAAAAAGGGAACGCCCCTGTATGCAAATTCACAGGCAAATCTCATCCGCTTGATAATCTCTGGTTTCCATTGACTGGATGGCCACCAAACGGCCCTCATTCTACATAGCTAATTCTTTGCCTACAGAGGAGAGCCAATGGTGAGCTTGTAACTGGTGTTTCACTAGTTACTTACTCTTCTTGAGTCTGTTTCACTAAAGAGAACGTGATACTAGACGAGCTTCAAGGAATAGTCCTGCGCCATTTCCAGGAGTCCTTCCCAGAATATGAAATCCTTAACCATGGGATCTAACATCAAAGTGTCCTTGTTAGGACACATGACCTTTTCCTTGAATGAGTTTTGTGCATCTGCTGTTGTATTTTCATCTTGAAGCTGCACTGGGAATGGGCCCTAGACATTTCACCTTGGTTAAAAGAGGAAAGATGTTAAGAAGTGGGCACACATATTAGCGAAAGGAAGGCAGTGCAGATTCTTCCTCTGACTCGGGTAAGGAGCAAAGCTTTGCGTGGTTTCTCCATGCCACGATTTGCTCACCGACAGTTCCTGGGTGGAGTCCAGATTCACAACCAGCAGAGCCTTCTGGATTTTAGAGACGGAGTGGGACAGAATCCGCAGCTCCCTTGGGCACAGCTGGATGCTCTATCCTCAGATCAGCTTCTTGAGTAGCTAGGTGTACAAGTGTGAGACAGTGGCACCTGGCTTTCCATACCTTAAAGGGGATCTTATGTGGTTTTCTAGTTTGGGGAATATATCTGAACAGGGTGCGATGGAGGGAGAGAGGTAAAAATTGTGGCCTAAGACCAGCTCAGAGAAATGACTAAAGTATCCAACTTTCTGAAACATACTGGACAACAAGGAAGAGACAATAGAGATAAAAATGATCAAGTGCGTGTAGGGGTTTTTAGCTCCCCCCAAGCCCCCCTTCCCCCCCACCCCCCCGCCGGGCTCCCCCTGACCTGCGGAAGAGATGGGGAAGGCACGCCCCCCCCACCATACAAGCCAAGAAAGGCAAGGGCCAACAGACCACCCCCACCCAGCCCTCCCTCACCAGTGGACAATCAGACGCATATGGGAGTCAAGTCGGTGCAAGATCTCGTTTATTGGGGGAACACGTGTAACTAATACAAGACACAGGAGCCAATCGGGTCAAAGATCGGCAGGAAGGGGCGGGGTGTAGCTGCACCTATCTAGGGACTGTAAGGGGAGGCCTGAGCATGTCTGGAGACCAACCCTTGAGGCGGCCTGATTTTTCATGACAGCCCACAGAACCGCCCCTCCAGGTTCACTGTCAGATGCCATCTTAGCCACACGTGGGCCCCGGGGCTGGGAAACAGGCGGGGCCAGCTAGTTGACTTCCTCTCCCCTGTGACCTGGGCGTGTCCCACACTGCTCAAACCTCTTGAGAACTTTTGCAAAAGTAAGCAAGGCCAGTTCTATTGAGTCAATCATGTGGACACCTTCAGCAGTTACTGAATCTGCAAAGATACAGCCAAGATATTGTAGCCCATGCAAACCTCTTCTAGTTCCATAGTGCAGGTATAGAAGCACACTAAAATTCTAAATCAGACACGCCTTCTTCCAGATACAACTGTCTTCAGTTGCTTTGCTGTTGCCTCTCTGCAACCTTACGGTGAGGATAGGGACGCAGTGAGATCAGGAGCCCCAGAAGGAAGAAGTCAGAAAGCCCTTGGGGACAGGAATCTCCTTGCACTGCAAACATTTCTCCAAGAACTGCTTCAGACGTACAAAGGAACCCATCTGTCCTGGACTTGTGATGGCCTCAATTCTGGGGAAGTAGTCCTCCTGAATGAGAAGTATCATCTTCCAGAACTGGACCTGGTACTGCTTCATGAGGGCATTCCCACACACCTCCAAGAAGTCCAAAAGGAGGGTGGCTGTCACATCTGCTAGAGGTTCCATGTTTAAGATTTGTGCTAACCAGCGCCAGCCATGATTTAAGCCATGAGGGTGAGTTGCTTGTTGGTTTCCATATGGCCAGCGGAGCTGGATGATGGCCGCATACAGACGGATCATGCCAGACATGCGCTTCAGGAAGTTGTCCTGCGCTTCCATCTTGGAAGTCTTTCACTTGGTAGCCAAGCATTCGCTGATAGTCCTCCAGAGCCATGCCCTCCTTGAAAGCAGGGTAGAATGGAACCGAGAAAGGGCACTTCTTATAGAGATGAGCGAGGATGAGGTTTCCCACTCTAGGGTGAAGCTCCAGATCCCAGACGCCACCACTGCCATGGGGAACGCTGCTTCATGGTGAGAGGCCACCTCCACCTCGCCTTGTTTCACAAACTTCTCTGCCACTTTGTACTGAACAAAGTCCAGAGCTTGTGGGTGAAGGGTGACTGACACAGAGCGCCCAGCAGACTGCACCGGCTCTCCAGAGAGCAGACCGTTGATCTGTCAAAGACTTCCTTGAGTTTCGAGCCTGCAATCGTGGAGATTTGGCTGACTGGGATAGTGGCCGGCCTTGTGCAGGTCCATCTTTAGTTTCTTCATCTGACTGTCCTTGCTGCTGCTCAGGCCTTCAAAGGACAACACACACTGAGGCAGAGGCCTCCTGCAGCTGTTGGTACCACTGCATGGTACTGTCTTCCCCGTTCACTTGGAGCTCTTCGTTCTGTGTCCCTCCTGGGTCCTGGCTGGGGACCGGGGATGGGGTGGGGGCCCACGACCCCTGTTGCATCTGCCATTCTTGCAGCTTGAGTCGGGCCTCCTCTTCATCCTGCCGTTTCTTGTCTTCACAGGCCCTGGTCATTTCCCGGGCTAAGTTCCTGACAAGATCCTGCATTTCCTGCAAGGCTCGCTCAGCCTCAGCTTGGTTTTCTGCCGTGGGATAGCCACTCTCTGATGCAGCACCAATGATCCCAGGGATCAGGCTGCAGAGCTGGTTGTGCCGGGTGGGGAAGGCAGCCAGGCCGCCCACCCGTAGGTCCCTGTGCTGCTGGTCAGAGGCGTCCAGCTGCTGGCTGAGCCGCAGCACCTCCTCCTGGAGGGGCGAAAAGGCTCCGAAGCCGCACCTGCCTTCTTCCTCGTGCAGGCCGCTCCAGCTCTGCCTGTTTCCTGTGATGTCGCTCTGCCTCCCGAAGCTTCAGGTCGAGAATCTCGGCTCTGTGGCGATGCTCAGCTTTGAGCTTCTCCTGCTGGCTCAGGGCTTCTCTAGTATTCTTCTCCATGACTTCCCGCAAGTCCTGTAATTCTTTCTGTCGCTTCAGTGCTTGCTGTTCATCAAACCGTCTCAGCTGTTCACAGCGCCATCTCTGAGAAGGCTCGCAACTTCCTCTCTTGCTCCTCCTGCCACATGATGGCTAGAGCGACAGCTCCTCAGACCCGGATCCACCTGAATTTCTCAGCACCACAGCCTCCTGGCGTCCAAACCTCCAGAGGCCTGGTTTGGCTCCGGCCCTCTCCTCTGGCTGGTCTGCTTGTCTCCGCACTGCTCCCTCGGCTGGCTGGCTGGCTGGCTGGTCACCTCCTTCTCCTCCTCGTGCTCTTCTCTTCTCTCCTCCTTTTCCTCTGGAAGTCCTGCCCTTCTTATCTTGCCACCTAGGCAGTCTGAGGGTGAGCTTCCGGTCCCCTCAAGGTGGGGCGGGATCTCCTCTTTCTTTCCCACTGGGGCGTGCAATTACACCATGTGGGGAGGGCTTCTTCCCCTCAGGTTATTCCACACATCAGTGCTCATTTTGCATGGTTAGCAAGTATTCCACAAAACTTGGTGTCTGTAATATGGAGGTCAGATATGGCCAGCACCATCATTAGCTGTTGAGGGGTGTCATGTTGACTCCATCTCAGTTAAAAGAGCAGAAGCCCACTCCATCTTCGCTACGATATCCGCAGCCCTATGCAGGCAAGGTGAACCTGTGCCCTCCCTTGAGTGGGTGATTCCACCTGCATCACATGAGCCCCGGCAAATCCATGCCCCAAGTCTGAACTCAAATGATAGGTTGCTTCAAACAGTTGCTATGAGGCACAGCGTACCTCCAATTGGCCACCTGCATGTGACCTGGCATGCTCTGTAAGGGTTTAAGCTCACGGGCCACATTGTGTTTGCCTTTAGAACCCACCCTGAGTGTGGCTCGGGGCCCAAGGTTCCAGTTCCCGAGTCTAGGCTGCGCCCTGGCCAGCCAATCTGCTCTTTCAGGTTGCTGGGCCGTGACCCTGTCTGGTCAGTATATTTTTTCCTTCCCCAGTAAACCCATCTTTTTACTTGAGACTGTCTCTCAGTGTCGACTCTTGTAGGGATGGGGAATTTTCCACACGCACACTCGGACCCCATTACAGTCTGGTCCCCTCCCTTGGGCAGACCCCAATTACAAATACATTAGACATGGCTGTTGATGTGTTCTAGGAATGTATAGCCCATTGCCCAGGATTTTTCCTCTTCAGTGGGTACCATGATATCATGGTACCACCACGTCACTACCTGGGAGTTATCGCTGCTCTTTATCTTCAGCACTGTTATGCTTGGAGCCACCTAATGGCCCTCATTCTAGATAGCTAATTCTTGGGGCCTTGTCGGCTGGCAGCGTGCTGGCCCACCTGAATTCAGGTGAATGGTGGGGGCAGTCCCGGCCCCCTGTGAGGTCCTGACCTTCCTGCTGGGGTGTGGTGGGGGTAGGGTGATGTTGAGCAGGGTGGAAGAAGTCCTAGCTAGCTAATTCTGAATGGACTTGCTGATCTCGGTTGTCTTGAGTCCGCTGGGCATTGGCCACTCAACCTTTGCTGCACATTGTTGTATTCCGAGAGCGAGAATAATCCGTTGAGGCACAACTTAAGGTGGGAAGGAGTTTTATTTCCAAAGGATATTATTTACAATGTAAAGCCCAGAACCAGAACCAGAGCCACCTCCACCTCCTGATGCTTGCCTGCGACTACCTTATCCTGGTGAGTTACCCAGAACCCAGGCCTGAGACCTGTCTGACCTGAACTCTGAACCTCCACTTTAATTTCTTTATTTTCTGTTTTCTTTTTGTGGAGCAAAGGGACAGTTTAGTGTACAACACAAAGCAGCCACAGTACTAGGAAGTTGAGCTTCATATTCCTAACCACGACACAGAACAACTGGACATTCTCATGTGGAGCTGAAAGGAAAAAAGGGAACGCCCCTGTATGCAAATTCACAGGCAAATCTCATCCGCTTGATAATCTCTGGTTCCATTGACTGGATGGCCACCAAACGGCCCTCATTCTACATAGCTAATTCTTTGCCTACAGAGGAGAGCCAATGGTGAGCTTGTAACTGGTGTTTCACTAGTTACTTACTCTTCTTGAGTCTGTTTCACTAAAGAGAACGTGATACTAGACGAGCTTCAAGGAATAGTCCTGCGCCATTTCCAGGAGTCCTTCCAGAATATGAAATCCTTAACCATGGGATCTAACATCAAAGTGTCCTTGTTAGGACACATGACCTTTTCCTTGAATGAGTTTTTGTGCATCTGCTGTTGTATTTTCATCTTGAAGCTGCACTGGGAATGGGCCCTAGACATTTCACCTTGGTTAAAAGAGGAAAGATGTTAAGAAGTGGGCACACATATTAGCGAAAGGAAGGCAGTGCAGATTCTTCCTCTGACTCGGGTAAGGAGCAAAGCTTTGCGTGGTTTCTCCATGCCACGATTTGCTCACCGACAGTTCCTGGGTGGAGTCCAGATTCACACCAGCAGAGCCTTCTGGATTTTAGAGACGGAGTGGGACAGAATCCGCAGCTCCCTTGGGCACAGCTGGATGCTCTATCCTCAGATCAGCTTCTTGAGTAGCTAGGTGTACAAGTGTGAGACAGTGGCACCTGGCTTTCCATACCTTAAAGGGGATCTTATGTGGTTTTCTAGTTTGGGGAATATATCTGAACAGGGGTGCGATGGAGGGAGAGAGGTAAAAATTGTGGCCTAGACCAGCTCAGAGAAATGACTAAAGTATCCAACTTTCTGAAACATACTGGACAACAAGGAAGAGACAATAGAGATAAAAATGATCAAGTGCGTGTAGGGGTTTTTAGCTCCCCCCAAGCCCCCCTTCCCCCCCACCCCCCGCCGGGCTCCCCTGACCTGCGGAAGAGATGGGGAAGGCACGCCCCCCCCCACCATACAAGCCAAGAAAGGCAAGGGCCAACAGACCACCCCCACCCAGCCCTCCCTCACCAGTGGACAATCAGACGCATATGGGAGTCAAGTCGGTGCAAGATCTCGTTTATTGGGGGGAACACGTGTAACTAATACAAGACACAGGAGCCAATCGGGTCAAAGATCGGCAGGAAGGGGCGGGGTGTAGCTGCACCTATCTAGGGACTGTAAGGGGAGGCCTGAGCATGTCTGGAGACCAACCCTTGAGGCGGCCTGATTTTTCATGACAGCCCACAGAACCGCCCCTCCAGGTTCACTGTCAGATGCCATCTTAGCCACACGTGGCCCCGGGGCTGGGAAACAGGCGGGGCCAGCTAGTTGACTTCCTCTCCCCTGTGACCTGGGCGTGTCCCACACTGCTCAAACCTCTTGAGAACTTTTGCAAAAGTAAGCAAGGCCAGTTCTATTGAGTCAATCATGTGGACACCTTCAGCAGTTACTGAATCTGTCAAGATACAGCCAAGATATTGTAGCCCATGCAAACCCTCTTCTAGTTCCATAGTGCAGGTATAGAAGCACACTAAAATTCTAAATCAGACACGCCTTCTTCCAGATACAGCTGTCTTCAGTTGCTTTGCTGTTGCCTCTCTGCAACCTTACGGTGAGGATAGGGACGCAGTGAGATCAGGAGCCCCAGAAGGAAGAAGTCAGAAAGCCCTTGGGGACAGGAATCTCCTTGCACTGCAAACATTTCTCCAAGAACTGCTTCAGGACGTACAAAGGAACCCATCTGTCCTGGACTTGTGATGGCCTCAATTCTGGGGAAGTAGTCCTCCTGAATGAGAAGTATCATCTTCCAGAACTGGACCTGGTACTGCTTCATGAGGGCATTCCCCACACACCTCCAAGAAGTCCAAAAGGAGGGTGGCTGTCACATCTGCTAGAGGTTCCATGTTTAAGATTTGTGCTAACCAGCGCCAGCCATGATTTAAGCATGAGGGTGAGTGCTTGTTGGTTTCCATATGGCCAGCGGAGCTGGATGATGGCCGCATACAGACGGATCATGCCAGACATGCGCTTCAGGAAGTTGTCCTGCGCTTCCATCTTGGAGTCTTTCACTTGGTAGCCAAGCATTCGCTGATAGTCCTCCAGAGCCATGCCCTCCTTGAAAGCAGGGTAGAATGGAACCGAGAAAGGGCACTTCTTATAGAGATGAGCGAGGATGAGGTTTCCCACTCTAGGGTGAAGCTCCCAGATCCCAGACGCCACCACTGCCATGGGGAACGCTGCTTCATGGTGAGAGGCCACCTCCACCTCGCCTTGTTTCGACAAACTTCTCTGCCACTTTGTACTGAACAAAGTCCAGAGCTTGTGGGTGAAGGGTGACTGACACAGAGCGCCCCAGCAGGACTGCACCGGCTCTCCAGAGAGCAGACTGTTGATCTTGTCAAAGACTTCCTTGAGTTTCGAGCCTGCAATCGTGGAGATTTGGCTGACTGGGATAGTGGCGGCCTTGTGCAGGTCCATCTTTAGTTTCTTCATCTGACTGTCCTTGCTGCTGCTCAGGCCTTCAAAGGACAACACACACTGAGCAGAGGCCTCCTGCAGCTGTTGGTACCACTGCATGGTACTGTCTTCCCCCGTTCACTTGGAGCTCTTCGTTCTGTGTCCCTCCTGGGTCCTGGCTGGGGACCGGGGATGGGGTGGGGGCCCACGACCCCTGTTGCATCTGCCATTCTTGCAGCTTGAGTCGGGCCTCCTCTTCATCCTGCCGTTTCTTGTCTTCACAGGCCCTGGTCATTTCCCGGGCTAAGTTCCTGACAAGATCCCGCATTTCCTGCAAGGCTCGCTCAGCCTCAGCTTGGTTTTCTGCCGTGGGATAGCCGCTCTGTGATGCAGCACCAATGATCCCAGAGATCAGGCTGCAGAGCTGGTTGCCCCGGGTGCGGAAGGCAGCCAGGCCGCCCACCCGTAGGTCCCTGTGCTGCTGGTCAGAGGCGTCCAGCTGCTGGCTGAGCCGCAGCACCTCCTCCTGGAGGGCGAAAAGGCTCCGAAGCCGCACCTGGCCTTCCTCCTCGTGCAGCCGCTCCAGCTCTGCCTGTTTCCTGCGATGTCGCTCTGCCTCCCGAAGCTTCAGGTCGAGAATCTCGGCTCTGTGGCGATGCTCAGCTTTGAGCTTCTCCTGGTGGCTCAGGGCTTCTCTAGTATTCTTCTCCATGACTTCCCGCAAGACCTGTAATTCTTTCTGTCGCTTCAGTGCTTGCTGTTCATCAAACGTCTCAGCTGTTCACGCGCCATCTCTGAGAAGGCTCGCAACTTCCTCTCTTGCTCCTCCTGCCACATGATGGCTAGAGCGACAGCTCCTCGGACCCGGATCCACCAATGAATTTCTCAGCACCACAGCCTCCTGGCGTCCAAACCTCCAGAGGCCTGGTTTGGCTCGGCCCTCTCCTCTGGCTGGTCTGCTTGTCTCCGCACTGCTCTCCCTCGGCTGGCTGGCTGGCTGGCTGGTCACCTCCTTTCTCCTCCTCGTGCTCTTCTCTTCTCTCCTCCTTTTCCACTGGAAGTCCTGCCCTTCTTATCTTGCCACCTAGGCAGTCTGAGGGTGGGGCTTCCGGTCCCTCAAGGTGGGGCGGATCTCCTCTTTCTTTCCCACTGGGGCGTGGCAATTACACCAATGTGGGGAGGGGCTTCTTCCCCTCAGGTTATTCCACACATCAGTGCTCATTTGCATGGTTAGCAAGTATTCCACAAAACCTTGATGTCTGTAATATGGAGGTCAGATATGGCCAGCACCATCATTAGCTGTTGAGGGGTGTCATGTTGACTCCATCTCAGTTAAAAAGAGCAGAAGCCCACTCCATCTTCGCTAAGATATCCGCAGCCCTATGCAGGCAAGGTGAAACCTGTGCCCTCCTTGAGTGGGTGATTCCACCTGCATCACATGAGCCCCGGCAAATCCATGCCCAAGTCTGAACTCAAATGATAGGTTGCTTCAAACAGTTGCTATGAGGCACAGCGTACCTCCATTGGCCACCTGCATGTGACCTGGCATGCTCTGTAAGGGTTTAAGCTCACGGGCCACATTGTGTTTGCCTTTAGAACCCACCCTGAGTGTGGCTCGGGGCCCAAGGTTCCAGTTCCCGAGTCTAGGCTGCGGCCCTGGCCAGCCAATCTGCTCTTTCAGGTTGCTGGCCGTGACCCTGTCTGGTCAGTATATTTTTCCTTCCCCAGTAAACCCATCTTTTTACTTGAGACTGTCTCTCAGTGTCGGACTCTTGTAGGGATGGGGAATTTTCCCACACGCACACTCGGACCCCATTACAGTCTGGTCCCCTCCCTTGGGCAGACCCCCATTACAATTACATTAGACATGGCTGTTGATGTGTTCTAGGAATGTATAGCCCATTGCCCAGGATTTTCCTCTTCAGTGGGTACCATGATATCATGGTACCCACCACGTCACTACCTGGGAGTTATCGCTGCTCTTTATCTTCAGCACTGTTATGCTTGGAGCCACCTAATGGCCCTCATTCTAGATAGCTAATTCTTGGGGGCCTTGTCGGCTGGCAGCGTGCTGGCCCACCTGAATTCAGGTGAATGGTGGGGGCAGTCCCGGCCCCCTGTGAGGTCCTGACCTTCCTGCTGGGGTGTGGTGGGGGTAGGGTGATGTTGAGCAGGGTGGAAGAAGTCCTAGCTAGCTAATTCTGAATGGACTTGCTGATCTCGGTTGTCTTGAGTCCGCTGGGCATTGGCCACTCAACCTTTGCTGCACATTGTTGTATTCCGAGAGCGAGAATAATCCGTTGAGGCACAACTTAAGGTGGGAAGGAGTTTTATTTCCAAAGGATATTATTTACAATGTAAAGCCCAGAACCAGAACCAGAGCCACCTCCACCTCCTGATGCTTGCCTGCGACTACCTTATCCTGGGTGAGTTACCCAGAACCCAGGCCTGAGACCTGTCTTGACCTGAACTCTGAACCTCCACTTTAATTTCTTTTATTTTCTGTTTTCTTTTTGTGGAGCAAAGGGACAGTTAGTGTACAACACAAAGCAGCCACAGTACTAGGAAGTTGAGCTTCATATTCCTAACCACGACACAGAACAACTGGACATTCTCATGTGGAGCTGAAAGGAAAAAAGGGAAAGCCCCTGTATGCAAATTCACAGGCAAATCTCATCCGCTTGATAATCTCTGGTTTCCATTGACTGGATGGCCACCAAACGGCCCTCATTCTACATAGCTAATTCTTTGCCTACAGAGGAGAGCCAATGGTGAGCTTGTAACTGGTGTTTCACTAGTTACTTACTCTTCTTGAGTCTGTTTCACTAAAGAGAACGTGATACTAGACGAGCTTCAAGGAATAGTCCTGCGCCATTTCCAGGAGTCCTTCCCAGAATATGAAATCCTTAACCATGGGATCTAACATCAAAGTGTCCTTGTTAGGACACATGACCTTTTCCTTGAATGAGTTTTGTGCATCTGCTGTTGTATTTTCATCTTGAAGCTGCACTGGAATGGGCCCTAGACATTTCACCTTGGTTAAAAGAGGAAAGATGTTAAGAAGTGGGCACACATATTAGCGAAAGGAAGGCAGTGCAGATTCTTCCTCTGACTCGGGTAAGGAGCAAAGCTTGCGTGGTTTCTCCATGCCACGATTGCTCACCGACAGTTCCTGGGTGAGTCCAGATTCACAACCAGCAGAGCCTTCTGGATTTTAGAGACGGAGTGGGACAGAATCCGCAGCTCCTTGGGCACAGCTGGATGCTCTATCCTCAGATCAGCTTCTTGAGTAGCTAGGTTGTACAAGTGTGAGACAGTGGCACCTGGCTTTCCATACCTTAAAGGGGATCTTATGTGGTTTTCTAGTTTGGGGAATATATCTGAACAGGGGTGCGATGGAGGGAGAGAGGTAAAAATTGTGGCCTAAGACCAGCTCAGAGAAATGACTAAAGTATCCAACTTTCTGAAACATACTGGACAACAAGGAAGAGACAATAGAGATAAAAATGATCAACTGCGTGTAGGGGTTTTTAGCTCCCCCCAAGCCCCCCTTTCCCCCACCCCCGGCGGGCTCCCCTGACCTGCGGAAGAGATGGGGAAGGCACGCCCCCCCACCATACAAGCCAAGAAAGGCAAGGGCCAACAGACCACCCCCACCCAGCCATCCCTCACCAGTGGACAATCAGACGCATATGGGAGTCAAGTCGGTGCAAGATCTCGTTTATTGGGGGGAACACGTGTAACTAATACAAGACACAGGAGCCAATCGGGTCAAGATCGGCAGGAAGGGGCGGGGTGTAGCTGCACCTATCTAGGGACTGTAAGGGGAGGCCTGAGCATGTCTGGAGACCAACCCTTGAGGCGGCCTGATTTTTCATGACAGCCCACAGAACCGCCCCTCCAGGTTCACTGTCAGATGCCATCTTAGCCACACGTGGCCCCGGGGCTGGAAACAGGCGGGGCCAGCTAATTGACTTCCTCTCCCCTGTGACCAGGGCGTGTCCCACACTGCTGAAACCTCTTGAGAACTTTTGCAAAAGTAAGCAAGGCCAGTTCTATTGAGTCAATCATGTGGACACCTTCAGCAGTTACTGAATCTGCAAAGATACAGCCAAGATATTGTAGCCCATGCAAACCTCTTCTAGTTCCATAGTGCAGGTATAGAAGCACACTAAAATTCTAAATCAGACACGCCTTCTTCCAGATACAGCTGTCTTCAGTTGCTTTGCTGTTGCCTCTCTGCAACCTTACGGTGAGGATAGGGACGCAGTGAGATCAGGAGCCCCAGAAGGAAGAAGTCAGAAAGCCCTTGGGGACAGGAATCTCCTTGCACTGCAAACATTTCTCCAAGAACTGCTTCAGACGTACAAAGGAACCCATCTGTCCTGGACTTGTGATGGCCTCAATTCTGGGGAAGTAGTCCTCCTGAATGAGAAGTATCATCTTCCAGAACTGGACCTGGTACTGCTTCATGAGGGCATTCCCACACACCTCCAAGAAGTCCAAAAGGAGGGTGCTGTCACATCTGCTAGAGGTTCCATGTTTAAGATTTGTGCTAACCAGCGCCAGCCATGATTTAAGCCATGAGGGTGAGTTGCTTGTTGGTTTCCATATGGCCAGCGGAGCTGATGATGGCCGCATCAGACCGGATCATGCCAGACATGCGCTTCAGGAAGTTGTCCTGCGCTTCCATCTTGGAGTCTTTCACTTGGTAGCCAAGCATTCGCTGATAGTCCTCCAGAGCCATGCCCTCCTTGAAAGCAGGGTAGAATGGAACCGAGAAAGGGCACTTCTTATAGAGATGAGCGAGGATGAGGTTTCCCACTCTAGGGTGAAGCTCCCAGATC